>NW_026861259.1:0-154040 GCF_026571515.1 Ruditapes philippinarum
TTTTAAGAATAATACTAAAACATATAAACTTAAAGAAAATTTCGATTAAAAATAATATTGACAGCTTTGATCATTTGGGAGAAAACGGCCTGACATAGATTATCTTTTTGATACTTCATTTAGTATAATGACCATAGGTACAGAATCATATATGTGTAGACATTAACTATGAACTACATAGCAATGGTACGTGCTTGAACAGTCATTCGAATGAACCAAAATTTATTTTACTAATAAGATTTACCTTTTAAAATTTGCAGTAGTAGTATAAAACTGGGGGGAGAAATCACCACCTAGGTGGTTCTTGCTTCTTGGGTTACTGCGCATGCGTGAAAGGGGAGATAAACGTGAAAATATGTTCAATGGCCTCCTGGGGGGCCACTAGAACCAAAAACAGGTCTTAACTCCATTGGCACCAAAAATTCCTGAAAGTCTGCGAGTGCCTCAGAATCAGTCGCAGACCACTAAAATGGACTCTAGAAGGTCCCCAGAAGTTAAAAATGTCATTATCTGCATTGGCACCAAAAATTCCTGAAATTCTGCGAGTGCCTCAGACGCAGTCGCAGACCACTAAAATGGACTCTAGAAGGTCCGCAGAAGTCAAAAAATGTCATTATCTGCATTGGCACCAAAATTTCCTGAAAGTCTGCGAGTGTCTTAAGAATCAATCGCAGACCAATGAAATAGACTCGGGAGAATCCCTAGATGCCAAAAATATCATTATCTGAATTGGCACCAAAATTTCCTGAAAGTCTGAGAGTACCTCAGACACAGTCGCAGACCACTAAAATGGACTCGGGAGAGTCCCTAGAAGTCAAAACTACAATTATCTGCATTGGCACCAAAAATTCCTGAAAGTCTGAGAGTACCTCAGAATCAGTCGCAGACCTCTAAAATGGACTCTACAGGGTCGCTAGAAGTCAAAACTACAATTATCTGCATTGGCACCAAAAATTCCTGAAAGTCTGCGAGTGCCTCAGAATCAATCGCAGACCAATGAAATAGACTCGGGAGAGTACCTAGATGCCAAAAATGTCATTATCTGCATTGGCACTAAAATTTCCTGAAAGTCTGAGAGTACCTCAGACACAGTCGCAGACCACTAAAATGGACTCGGGAGAGTCCCTAGAAGTCAAAACTACAATTATCTGCATTGGCACCAAAAATTCCTGAAAGTCTGCGAGTGCCTCAGAATCAATCGCAGACCAGTAATATGTACTCTAGAAGGTCCCCAGAAGTCAAAAATGTCATTATCTGCATTAGCACCAACAATTCCTGAAAGTCTGAGAGTACCTCAGATACAGTCGCAGACCAGTAAAATGGACTTTAGAAGGTACCCAGAAGTGAAAATGTCATTATCTGCATTGGCACTAAAAATTCCTGAAAGTCTGCGAGTGCCCCAGACTCTAGAAGGTCCTTAAAAGTAAAAAAAAAAAAAAAAAATGTCATTATCTGCATTGGCACTAAAAAATCCTGAATGTCTGCGAGTACCTAAGAATCACTCGCAGACCAGTAAAAAATGGTCTCTGGAAGATTCCTAGAGCTCAAAAATGTCATGATCATAGACCCAGTCTTAACCTCATAGACATCAAGAATCCTGAAAGTCTACGAGAATGCAACCAAACTATTCTATGACTTGAATACACTGAGAATTTTTGAAATGTCATTTTCCCACGATGTCTTCAAGTAATTTACATTTTTTGAACGTTCATTTACATTTAAAAAGGGTGTAAATTAAAACCACTCTATTAATAAAGAAACCTATTTCCTGCGCTGAATAGAAAATAACAAGATAAATATCATAATTTTCATTAAAATGTAAATTTTATACAGGTGTGAGGGGTCTATAACCTCGTCCATCAAATACGGCTATTGAAACGTTGACAAACTTAATTACCCCATTTCCCGTGTTTGAAAAGGTAGTATGATACACACCCGCTGATTTATAATTAAAATGTAAATTGTATACATATATGGTATGATACTACCCGCTGATTATAAAAAAGTAAAAAGTAAATTGTATACAGATATGGTCTATTTTCCCACGAGAAAATATTTGTTAAAAAAGTGTCTCTGGCAACCCAAATATTTCATTCTTTCAGTCGAACTTAAATAGTGAACATCTTAAAGCAAGTTAAATGTTTGAAAATATTATACGAAATATACTCGGATATAATAGTGTTTAAGTTACTGTTTTTATCAAAAACACATTGTATTAAAGATTTTGGCTTATCTGTGTATAGTGCATTTTACTTACAAACATGAAAAGAAGTCATAGTAGTGATGCTTCAAGTGATAGCAGTGATGAAGAAACTTACGGACAGATGTGTGAGAATGAAAAAGATAAAGAAAAGTTACTGTCCTGTCAAGTGTGTTTTAAAAAATATAAAAACAGACAAACGTTAAAACGTCACATGCAAACTCACATAAGCAATCGTAAATGTGAATTGTGTGAAAAAGCATTTACGAGACTAGAGAGCTTACGAAAACACCAAAAGAACATTCATGGAATACATCACGAGAAGAAGCAAAGCACGACTTCTTTCCTTTGTGAATTGTGTAACAAATGTTTTAAAACGAAATATAATCTTGTGCGACACAAAAGTAAGGTGCATCAGTCTGCTACTCCTAAGCAGCAACAAAATCAGTTTTCCTGCCGACATTGTGAGATGGAATTTTAAAGTTACGACAAATTATTTCGTCATGTAACTCAGAGACATCCATTAAATCAACAAGGAGGAAGGAGTGCGGAAAGATCTCGCACACTTGATGTAAACGAGCCCATGCAGGATCACACTGAACTGCAAGTCAATGTTGCAAATGATAAGACTGAGGCTGACGATGTTGCAGTCCATAAACAACGTCCTGAAAATCAGTTACATGAAACCACTGATGAATCAGCTTTGAGGAACGGCGTGCAGAACAGACATATTTATCCAAGAGGCAGTGAGAGATACGATTTAATGATTTTTTTCGGTAACATCCGAGATCAAATCACCACATTTTTACGCAATCGTGTACGCATACTTGGAGGTATTAAATGGAACCTATGCGTGCAAATAGAAATGCAGAGAGATGATGGAGAAGACGCTACAGTTACAGCGCCATTTTTTAGAAGTCGTACTTACTTCACTTTGTCGGCGGAGGATCTAAATGAGCATGACTTGAACGAGGCTATGCAAAAGATGTACGCGAGTCTTGAAAAATACATACGTGAAGGGTCGGGCTGGTATGTTAAAAAAGTTTTGAAACTCGAAATTCATACTGTGGTATACAAACCTGTAAACGGCTCTGCTTACATTCCTTTACCAAAGTCACTGACCTTAAGTCACAGTCTATTGAACATTGAAAACGACGACGATAGATGCTTCTTGTACTGCCTACTTGCTTCTCTACATCCAACACAGACAGAGCCAGAACGTGTAGATAACTATTACCAGCATGAGAGTGAAGTCGACATGCGCGGTATCACTTATCCCGTTACTATACCGCAAATACGCAAGGTGGAAAATCAAAATCAAAATATGTCCATCAACGTATTTACCTGCGAAGAAGATTTGATCGTACCTCTAAGGATCACAGAGCATCGTCATCGTTTACATCACGTGAATTTATTGTGGTTGACCTGTGGAGAAAAGTCTCATTATTACTTAATTATGGACTTGAACCGCTTTCTGTCACGCTCAAAAACACATCGCGCTCAGATGTATTTTTGTTCTTATTGCTTGCACGGATTTTGGAAAGAAAAGTCCTTACAGGAACATGAACAATTTTGTTCAACCCATGTAGCGCAAAGAATAGAACTTCCTGTAAGCGGTAAAAATGATATTCTTGAATTTAAGGATTACGAAAAAACTTTGAAAGTCCCCTTCGTCATCTATGCCGATTTTGAAACGATTAACAGAAAGCTGCACACCTGCGCTCCAAATCCTAAGCATTCCTCCACCACAGCGACAACAAAACTCGAAGTCTGCGGATTCGGATATAAAGTGGTGTGTGAAGATGAGAAATACACCAAACCTGCTGTCATTTACAGAGGTGAAAATGCCGGGATGAAAATGATTGAATGCTTGTTACAAGAGCAGGAGGAAATAAAAGAGATACTTTCAACCATTGAACCTATGCATTTGACAGAAGAACACGATGACCTCATTGAAAACGCCACACACTGCTGCATTTGTAAAAAAGATTTCTCCATTAATGATAAGGGCTATGGAAAAATAGTCAGACATCATAACCATCTGACAGGGGAGATCATTGGTCCAGCTTGTAACAAGTGTAACCTTAATTGTGAGCAGGCAAAATTTACTCCTGTGATATTTCATAACCTGAGAAACTTTGACGCGCATATTTTATGCGAAAGCCTCGGCCTGTTTAAAGACTTTCCTCTCAGATGCATTGCTCAGAATTCTGAACGTTATGTCAGTTTTTCTCTCGGTAAGCTTAGATTTATCGATAGCTTCCAGTTTCTTCCCGCCTCATTAGAAAGTTTGGTAGACAATCTAGCGCAAGATGGATTACAAGCGTTTCCATCCCTTCTGTCAGAATGCAACTCTGAGGAGGAAGCCGAGCTCCTGCTTCGAAAGGGAGTCTATCCTTATGACTATATGGACTCCTTCGACAAGTTTGACGAGTCATCACTACCATTAAAAGAAGAGTTCTATTCCACCATTAAAAAAGAACATATTTCGGGGGAAGATTACGATCATGCGCAGGCTGTTTTTGATAGATTTAGTATGACGTCATTAGGAGAGTACCACGATCTCTATTTGAAAACGGATGTACTGTTACTGACTGATGTATTTGAGTCCTTTCGAGAGGTATGCTTGACACAGTATGAGCTGGATCCCTGTCATTTCTATACATCACCAGGTTTATCGTGGTCGGCTTTACTGAAGAAAACGGAAGTTCAGCTGGAATTACTCACAGATATTGATAAAATACTCATGGTGGAGGCTGGCATTCGCGGAGGTTTGTCACAGATCTCCAATAGATACAAGAAGGCCAACAATCCATATCTGGAGGAATATGACACATCTAAACCCCTGACCTACTTACAATATTTAGATGCCAATAATCTCTACGGGTGGGCTATGGTACAGCCCCTTCCCATAAGCGACTTTAATTTCATGGAAAAAGAAGAAATTGGAAACTTTGATGTCATGTCTATTCCAGAGACTGGAGACTTTGGCTATATACTTGAGGTATCACTTCACTATCCTCACAGGTTACATGACCTTCACAATTGCCTCCCTTTAGCGCCAGAGCAGAAGGTTATCTCCAATGAGCAACTCTCACCATATGCGCAACAATTGTTAAGAAAAGTGTATGGTTTAAACGATGCTGATCCATTACCTACACGAGGTCAAGAAGGGAAGTTACTGGCGACTTTAGAGGACAAAAATAAGTACATCCTGCATTACAGGAACTTACAGTTATACTTACTGCTAGGGATGGAACTCAAAGCTGTCCACAGAATTTTAAAATTCAGACAAGAAGCCTGGATGAAACCTTACATCGACTTTAATACAGAGATGCGTAAGAAGGCCACTTCCAACTTTCAGAAGAACTTTTACAAATTGATGAACGTTTCCGTCTTTGGGAAGGTCAGTGTGTGTAATTGTTTTTTATAATGTCTTTAGATATTTTTACGAAGTTTCACCGTTAATAATTTTATTATGAACAAAAAAATCTTTTTTTATTTATAATTTATTAATCATTGAGAAAAAAAAATCAGAAAACTTTATACGTTTTTAATAAATTATTCTTTTCGTTTTTATTGTCAGTGGAAATAGAATTTGAGCTACTCTTTTTTATTTTTTTTATCACTCTTTTTTAAGACCATGGAAAATGTGAGGCGTCATAAAAACATTGAGCTGGTGCATACAGAAGAAAGACTTTTAAAAGTCACTGCAAAACCAACCTACAAAAATACAACCATCTTCAATGAAGACCTCGTAGCCGTTGAACTGCACAGAGCAAAAGTTGACTTGTTCAAACCTATCTACTGTGGCATGTCCATACTAGGTGTGCGCTATTTTTTCTTTTTTTTTTTGTTCTTGTAATAATATTTTTACATTCTTAAATAATATTCTACAGTTTTTTTAACAGTCTTTTTTTTTTTAAAATGAAGCGTGTTTTTACGACTTCCATGAATTAATTAATTTATTCATTTATTTTCAGACTTAAGCAAATGTCTTATGTACGACTTTTGGTACAATTACATCAAAAAGCGGTATGAGCAATCAGCTCAGCTTCAAATGACGGATACAGACAGCGTCTTATTTTCTTGTGAAACTGAAGATATGTATAAAGACATGGAATCCTCTGCAGAGTTCTTTGATACGTCTGATTATCCAAGAGAACACTTCCTTCACAGCGATAGGAATAAAAAAGTTCTTGGCAAAATGAAGGACGAGACCAATGGGAAACCTATTTCTGAATTTGTTGGTCTTAGATCTAAAATGTACAGTTTTGTGTGTGATAAAAAGGAAGAAAAACGTGCTAAGGGTATCGCTAAGGTTACAGTAAAAAAGGATTTGAAACACGCGCACTATAAAAATACTCTTTTAGATGAGACCAGTGTTGTTTCTTCTATGTCATCCCTGAGGAGCCACAAGCATGAACTTTTTGGCGAAACTATTCAGAAAACGGGATTATCCGCCTTTGACGACAAGAGATATCTCATTAATGCGGTGGATAGTTATGCGTATGGACACTATAAAATCTCTGACGATAGTGTTGATATGGCGCCTGAAAGTGATGCACAGACATTTACAGTTGCGCCTGTAGAGGACTATTCAACCAATCATGCTGCTCGTTATCAAATGCTAGAGGAAAATGCATTTACGATTGGTGACTTTAAAATCACTCCTTGTATTAAACAGTAAATACTCATTTTGTATCTATGTACAAATAAATTATATTTCTATTTAACAAATGAACTATACTAGATATCAATAAAATAATGACAAACTATCGTCTGATTTTTTCTCCCTATTTATTTATATATAAAACGTATTGAATAATTAAAAGCATCCTTTTAAAAAGCTACATGCCTGATTAAAATGTTCATTCCCTATACAGTGGGAGTATGCTTGCAACATCGTGCCAGCCACATAATTGTCATTAGAATCTAAAGTGAATCCATCAAATCAATTTATAATGTCTTGATATGTATATCCAACGAGTCTTTGATGGAGAAACAATATACAATATAGTCCACATAATAATGAGTGATCACCCTGAATTTGAACATGATTTGACTGTAAACTGTATGCTTTCATGTCTAACCAACGCTGAAAATAATGGCTGTTTTGACTTGGCGTTCTTCCATAACTGTCAAAAAATTCCACATCTCCTTGAACATCGCTGAAAAAGGCGCACCAATGTTTTCCTGGTTTTGTATGAATGTCAGTGTTAGCAATAAATCCATAGGGTGTTCTTGGAAGTTGCCTAGGAAGTTTGTCTGCAGCAAAAACGCCGATGATTCGTCCATTTAAAACTGGATCACAATTAATCATGCATTCCAACTGTGACGTATTCATTTGTTTATGGAATAATAATATCTCTTTCGTGATTGATTTCAAAATAGCCAGGCCCTTCGCTGTAGGCAAGGCAGCTTATAGGTTCTGAAATACGATAAAAACAAAAAAAAATCATAAGTAAAAGGGTTTTTTTCTATAAGAATTCAAGACTTGAAGTAAAATAATATCTAAACAGGAAAACTTACATATATGTATATATATATTAAAAACTAAATACATTGAAACTAAAATAAAATTAGAAAAAAAATATTCTTACCTGTTAATGGCGTCTTGAAGACCACATCTAGCCGCACATTCCCCGTCTTTACAAGAGACAGATATTCTCCGTGATGTGAAAAGTTGGGCTCTAACTGGAACACGAACAAGGTTGAGCCGCTTAAATAGTGGCTCCTGTCTAGGAGATTGCCTTCGTCCTGTCTCCACTTTCCACTGGATAGAAGCAAGTTGGTGTAGGCGCGCATGATTGCCGTGCCTCCAGCAGCGTCAAAATCAAGTTTCAATGGATTTCCTCCAATGGGCAGTCCATCGCAGTATATGGCAATTTGTTGAATGGAGCAATTCTCAAAGTTGAAAGGGTTGGTCTTGTAATCACCGCTTAACGCCCTGCTTTTGACAAATCCCAAGATGATTTTGTTGGGACGTCTTCCTTGAAACATATTTTCCCAGCTATAATTGGTTAAGCCAGTAGACATGCTCACTGATCTCACCTCCACTTTATCGTAGGGGTATAAGGCGTTCTGTTTCTCCAAAATCTTAGAATGCCCGTAGATGACGGCAGGGTTTACTCTGATTTTTCTAGCGAGAATATAGATATCCTCGATATTCACTTTGTAATGACTACCATCTCCAGTGAGCAGACAAAATTCGGGTGGACTTCTATACAGTTTCACTTTCACATCTACTTGATTTATCAAATATCTCTCCATGGAAAACAAGTCGTGAAAAATAGGTCCTTGCAAGTCAACGCGTTTAGATTCGCCGATGATTTGGGCTCTCAGAAACAGGCCGTTGTTATTTCCGTTGGGATCTGTCACTCCTGGACTGTCTGCATCGTCTCTGATAAAAAGCTGCGTATCCAGCTGACTGGTTATCGCGTCTGATCCATAATTCAGAAGCGTTTGCATGTAAGCTCTATAGGGGTTGTAATTACACGTGATGGTGGCTTTGTTTTGCAAAGTGACTTCAGCCGTTGAAAATAGTGACTGAAGAAACAGATTGGCAGGCCCCACCTTCTCCACCTTTACATTCGTGAGAGCCGTCCCATCTGACTTTTCTACCTTTAGTCGCACATAGATTTGTGAATTTTTCAAGTCCAGATAATCCATAGAGTTTTGCCCGCTGATTTTAAACTCAAAAGGGCTATCGCCAGACACCTGAGATAGTGGCCGAATTTCATCGTAGTAAATATCATTCACACTCGTTTGTGTGCTGGGCAAATCAAACAAAGCCAGCTCAGACACAAGTCCTTCTTTAAACTTCTCTTCATTGAACACTGACATTCTTTAGTTGATTTCAAATATATCCTTTTCCCTTTTTGCGCGCGATTTTGTCTTTCCCTTTGAAAATGTTTTTTTCTTGGATTGTGTCTTTTTCTTGCCACTACCACGTTGACGTTTAAGTCCTTTATACGATTTTTTGCTAGTTTTCTTGCGCTTAGTTCCACGTCTCTGCTGCCTAGATGAAGACTGAAGCATGTCAACAACACTCGCTGGATTTATATCCTCCCTCTCTAGCTCAGATTTAGCTTGAGCAGTCGTTTGTTCTGCTGGTAATACCGCCTTTAGTGGATACACTTTATTACTGTCCACAGCTTTATATTCGTCCACAGGAATGACAGAAAAAACACCTCCCACCTCCTGATTGGTTTAATGTCGTTTTTCCACTGCTGACACGATCAAAAAAATCCACCCACTTTTGTGGATTAGGCACATACAATTTCATGTTTTAGTAAAATGGATATTGCTTCAAATGAAGTGTTAGGTGCAATGGTGATTTTAAATATGACGGGTAACTACCATCTCCAAGCTTTATATAGATCTGAAATTCTCGCAGCTCCTTCCTTTTCACGGGTAGATAGTAAGGCGTGTTGAACATATAATTCCAACCGTTTCTTTCGTTTTTATCCAGCCGTCGCAACAGCGGTTGTTCCGCGCCATGCACAATACTTTCTTTGCAAAGGTCCGTGTAAATGTATAGGCTGTCCGTCGTTTTAGTTCTAGACTTAGAATCGTCTGCAGCGTTAAACTCTGTGAGCGCGACTGCCCATTTACCATTTAAAGTCAATGACATATTTAAATGCACTTTAAATCTGTACACTTCATTGTCAGAAAAGTAGTTGTCACTGTCGTCACTTTTGATGTATAAATATTTATCCATGGTGTTTATGGAACGCGTTCCAAAACGTCTTTGATGTTAGTTGAAATTGATGCAACTATTTAATTTAGAAAACTAATCGTTATTCGTCTGCCATATACATCGTGTCACTTTCAGCAGCTATGGTTTGGTAAATGTACTGAGGACGTAGTACTCTAGCTAGCAATGAATGATGTCTAAGTAGCGCTCTCATTTTTCTTCGTGTGTTTACTTGCCTAGACCCTATAGTTCTCATGGTGAGTTTTTGATCTTCAAAGATATAAGCATCGCGCTGGTTAATGGGGATAGACCTAGTTGTTAATCTTCTCATAATTTCAGCAATGGCATCTATTTGTCCAGCAGTTATTTGACGAATTAAATGACGACGAGCACTTGCTACCGCATTTTTTAAGCTAAACAAATAATTCAGTTCTTGAAACACTCGCGAGCGTTCCATGATAACATAAGATGTTTATGCTTTACCTTCAGACACGTCTTTGACGTCGTCAGCATCTACCCAGCTATTAAACGTTTTAGGGAAGCCTTGCCATTCCACAAAATATTGCAGTTTCTTATTTCTTTTTCGTCTTCTTAATATACGTTCTATGAACCATAAACTATTTTCATCTTTGTTTACCTTTTGAAGTTCGCCTGTGTAAAACAAACCCTTTTATACTGTCACCTTTTAAATCTGTTATCTTGTACATGGGAATACCTTGTTTTAGAATTCTTCCCGCCACTTTAAACACTTCTGTGGTGTATTGTTCTTGATAAGCACGTTGAAAGGGTTGTTTTGTGAAACTAATACGTACAAGATCTCCCACTTTAAACTGAAAACTAGGCTTTGCTGTTCTTGTTTTTGACTTTTTCAAATACATTCGCGCCCACACATTAGCTTCATTTCCTTTGTTCACATCGTTTGGAGCTAATCCATGTAACCCCCTGTGAGGAGTAGCGTTGTAGCTGGCTACCACATCTTGTAGATCATCGATATATCGATAGGTTCTATTGTGTCTCATCATTCTATACAATTTCTCTTTCAGTGTCCTCTGAACTCTTTCCACAAAGTTACTTTTGGGAGGATTGTTTGTGGTGAAAAAGTCCTTCATATACTTCTTAAACCACTGGTTGGAAAACTCGCTCCCTTTATCCGCGCGAACTTTCTGAATTTTCGTTGGAGAAATGTCCTGCAGAATGTCTTTCATAGCTTTTAAAACCACCTTGGCCGTCTTGTTTTTTAGAGGTCTTACCCAAAGTTTTCTAGATAAGATGTCAATGACGCAAAGCAGGAATCGTACGCCATCATTTTCGTCAGCTAGATTCGCCATGGACAGAAGATCTATATCTAGCTGTTCCCCAATAGAGGTGACACGCACATTCGCCGTCTTAAATTTGTGTCTTCTGGTTTTCTGCAGTGAATAAGCGTCTTGGTCGTTGAGCCATTGTTTGATGTAAGCTTTTGTAAATACTCCTGAATATTTCTTATCAAGAACTTGGAACACCTTTTGAGCACCCGCATACGCGGCGGGATTTTTTGTCTCAAAATAATACTTTTGTAAAATGTTATTTTTCTCTTTCTCATCCATGTTATTCAGTTACTGTTATTCTCACGAAATGAACGAAAGCTTTACATGGTTTCCTTATTTGAACTGGACTATGTTTTTTTTTTCTTTCACCTTTTCACATTATATAGTGTAATTAATCCATCGTGATTTTATGCCTTTCTTCTTTGCACTAGACAATTTCTTTCCGTCAAAATTTCTTTTCGCTATCTTTCTTTGTTTGCCTTTAGAAGGTGATAATTTTATCCTGTTGAAAGGCATCCTGGAGAGTGGTTTGTCTACATAGAATCTTGGTTTCTCCTCCATACTTTGCTCATTTTCACCTTTGCTATTGCTTATGTGCTTCTCCTCGGAATCCATGTTTTCTGACCCAAGATCAGGATAAGACAAGTCTTTATTCTCTCTTTGACCGCCGATTTGTTCCTTCAGTTTAGAATCTTCCATAAGTTTCACTAAATGTTCGTATTTACTTTTGGGAATGAGCACAAGCTCACGCGCCATTACTTTATAACAGTTCGCTTTTGACTGCAGCAATAAAAGGTAAAATATATTTGAAGTATTTCAGAAGCAGTTCTTTTCTCTTTTTCAACGAAAGTCCTTTGCTCACAAATTGCCGAATGATAAGTTTTCGTTTGATTACATGCTTTTTGTCTTTTTCTGTCAGTGGGCGAACGCCAATCAGGATATTATACACAATCTGCACAATAGCGCTTAACTGCAACTTCTCAATGTTTTGTATTAAAACCTTCTTCTGTTTGTCAGATGTATGGAGAAGTAACAATAAAAAATCCTTCTCTTTTCTAATCAAAGGATTCATGCTGCCTTTTCTGGTTGATAAACTATCATTAACTGACCAGGCAATATGTTGGTGCGAAGTTTATATTTTGGGTCTGAATGTGGAGATAGATCCACCAGGAGATATCTATATTTCTCCGCAGTAGCCTTCTTGTACGCGTCCATAAAAAACTTTACTCGCCCAGGGAAGATTTGACGTCCTAAAGTCTGTATTTGTAATTCATCTCGGCTGCTTTTAAACAAAAAGAAATAATGTGTGTTTAAACTGATGGTGCGAAATTCGCGTCCTGGACAAAATGCGTTTTGACAAATAAGAAAGCAGAAGTATTTGTAATGGTGGGCATATTTGCAATAAATGTCGACTACATCTTTGCTTTTGGCGCTCTCACTCATTAAGTCATCAATGACTAATATTTTTTCTCTTGGCTCATTCATGTGCCAAGTTTCAAGTTCAGCTTTTGTGGGAAGTCCTTCATAAAAGGTAATGCTGGGAATGGCTTTCTTCACTTCAGCATAGAGAGGTTGATCTACACTATAGCAGTAATAGATGGCTTTAATTGGTTTTGTGAAAGCTACGTTGGCATGTTTCAATAGTTGAAACACGAAACTACTTTTTCCAACATTGCTCGGGCCTACAAAGAAAAAAGAAATAGAAAAATCATTGATAAAGTTTGTTTTTATTAAAAAATAATCTTCATATATATACTAAATTAGAAACCGTCTAGTAACGATGTTGTCAACAACAGCAATGAAATGTAGAACTAACCTATTACTTGTGCTGTAGAATCTACTTCTAGTTTAACATATAAGTCATCCATTCTCTCTCAAGTGATGCAACGAAAATGACATCAAGAAATACTTTTCAAGATATATTTATATAAGAGGAGGGAGGGCTAAAAGGGACGTAGTTTGCAAAAAAAAAGTAACATCTTGTGAAAGTTTATAATGTTTATTAGCAGCAACCTTCAGATACAATTTACATATCAAGATACATTAAAACATTTACAAATACGTTTTCACAACACATCTTAATGATTCACTAAACCGTTATCTGATCCTTTTCAACAGCAAATAGTTTTCACTCGCTCTAAATAAGTTAACTGAATCGGTTTTCCAGTGAAAGCAGTCGCAAACTCATTCTTATCATTTTATTTTTCCACTCTAAAGTTGCCATGTTCATTTCGCGCCAGTCTTTCCAGTAGATCTTTAGCTCCTATAAATCCAGTAGCTCAGAAGATACATGAAGGACAGAAGCAACTTCGTGCAATTTCATTAAAATCTTAAACTCATTGACTTCATGCAGAACATCATTGAAATATAACGTTAATTGTTGCTTATTTGATAAATTGATGCACATATGATCCAGTTGTGATAAACAAGATTGTTGACATCCGAAACACTTCTTTTTAAACACAGAATAGATTTTCTCACGTATTTCTTCGGCGTAGAAAAAGTCAAAATAAGATTTCAGTAATGAAACTTTACTGAGCTCCATATTTCTGTTACATATAGCTTAGATATCCACATTCACTGAGGAAAATGCACCATAACCCCAACACCGTGGTTGATTATCTGATGTTGTCCCTGTAAGCCCAGTTAGTTTTAAATAAACGCATTCAGATGACCACTTTAGGTGTTCAGCAAAGGGAGTATCATTAACACTCCACTGATACACTCTAGCTCCGCAAGCAAAACATTCCACTATATCTCCCTCCTTGGTGTAAAAGAATCCTGCATTAACTAAAGTATATTTATCCTGTTTCAGTTGTTTGGGCCATGTTTCAAAAGTAGACAGCCGATCTTCATACTTCGCATACTTTTCCCATTTCAATTTACATCCAAAAAGTAGAGTGTCATTGGAATTCATGTTTGCGCTTGTCACTCAAATACTTTATTACCAGGTTTGAAACACACCATTCACTACAGTAATTGGAAACGATGTGTTCGATTCGTTTTGTGCAGTATATTTTGTAGGCTGTTCTTGTCCCGCGCTTTCATAAAGGTAATTGCTATCATTTAAATTATTTTGTAAAACGTTGTCATATACAGTATGTTTTGTAGGCTGTAACTGTTCAACGCTTTCGTAAAAGTCGTTGGCGCCATTTTCGTCATTTAGTGTTTCGCTGCCAACGTTCCAGTCATCCATAATCCCAGGCACACCAAGTTGGTTCTGAGGAACCTCCTCAAACATGTTGTAGCTTGATTCTTCATTAAACAATTCACTGTTTACATGATCATGTACTATAAATGGCTGACTCGTTTCCAAATCGCTACAGCTATCCTTACATATTTTGTCATATATGAAGCTACCTTCTTTAAGCGTATCTCCTATAATTTTGAACTGTTCACATTCTCCTTGTTTTTCTGGCGTGGTGTTGTTTAACTCTTCAGTAGAAATAGTACCTTCTAGCTGTTTGTTAGTTTTTGTGTTTTTAAAACACCTTTTTTTAAAGTTTTTCTTTGTAAAATGATATTTACTTCCCAAATGACGAGAAACGTAAAATTCAGTCATCCACTTTTTACACGTTGCACAGAATATGTTTTTTATTCCATCCTTTTTCATTTTTGACGTAATACAATGCCTCTCATAGTTTTGATGATAAATTTTACTTTTATCTAATATATTCAGTTGTGCCTGTGTCATGACTGCTTAATAAGCTAATGCAAACAAGACTGTTTTCATTTATTCAAAAATTGGGAATCACACACATTAAAGTACTGCCTCTTATTTTTTATTGGTTGAAAAGAATCACGTGTTAGGCTTCTGTATTTGATATATATATTTTTAGATCTGAGACATTACATGATTCTATAAAAAATTATGCTAATACCATTTATAATTGATGGATTCTTTCTGTTGAACCTAGGTTTTACAGAAATTTTAATATATTAGATTTTTTTTAAATTAAACACACCAGGACCACCAGTCAATTGAATGAAATTTTACATTTTAATTTTCTAAAGCAGTGGGTAGTATCATACCACCTTTTCAAACACGTGAAATAGGGTGATTAAACCTGTCAACGTTTCCATTGTGAAATTTGATGGATGAGGTTATGAACCTCCACACCTGTACATAATTTACATTTCAATGAAAATTGCCAGATTTATCTAATCATTTTTCTCTTCAAGACAGGACATTGGTTTTATTTTCACCCTTTACAAATGGTAATTGAACGTTCAAAAGTTTAATCTAAATGTAAATTACTTGTGACATCGTGGGAAAATGACATTGCAAAAATTCCACAGAATAGTTTTGGAGAGGGTGGGACTGGGAGGTGCTTGCATTCTTGCTGACTTTCAGGAAATTTTGGTGCCAATGCAGATAATGACATTTTTGACTTCTAGGGACCTTCTAGAGTCCATTTTACTAGTCTGCGACTGATTCTGAGGCACTCGCAGACTTTCAGGAATTTTTGGTGTCAATGCAGATAATGACATTTTTGGCATCTAGGGACTCTCCACAGTCCATTTCAGTGGTCTGCGACTGTTTCTTGCACTGTCGCAGACTTTCAGGAATTTTTTGGTGCCAATGGAGTTAAGACCTGTTTTTGGTTCTAGTGGCCCCCCAGGAGGCCATTGAACATATTTTCACGTTTATCTCCCCTTTCACGCATGCGCAGTAACCCAAGGAGCAAGAACCACCTAGGTGGTGATTTCTCCCCCCAGTTTTATACTACTTGCAGTTCTTTTAATTTTGTATCAATGATCTCTGACGTTTTGTTTTGTAGTGCTTCGATTGTCTCACCAAACTTTTGCTATGTTGTGTTAATGCTTAACGAGTGTTTCGCCTGTTTTTCAACCATTTCATTTAGTTTCCGGTCAACACTTTTCACTGTTTGTTCCATTTCAGATTTCATTCTCTCCATTTGAAATTCCATGCGAACCATTTTCTCTAACACTTTCTCTTCGAAATCATATTTTGAACAGTGCAGTTCCTCCGACTTTGCACATGTTAGTAGGTAACTCAATAAAAAAAATTTACAGAATGAAATTCTCATTTTTATTTTTAAAGTGACACAAAATTTTGCAATGCGAAGAAGTTTAAATAAAAAGGAAGAGGGCCTAGTATGAGGGAAGCACAGGAAACATCAGTCTTATATACCACAAATTTAAAATCATGAGGGATGTATAAAAAGTACAGACATAGCTTATTAGTCCATTAGTGCTTTTCATATTAAATTTGTTTTTCTTAAGATAAGCAGACAAAAACTATCAGGAAGAAAGTTATTTGGGGAAGCATTTTAAACTGTTGAGAAATTTATAGTTATCCACAATCCATAAACTACTTTACATGTTATTTTAAAGGCACATTATACTTCAGAAATCAATGTTTTCTTCATTCTTTACATATGTCAAATTTGAGTTTAATAATGTTTTAAAGATGGATTAAGAGTACGTTAGATATTAAACAGCTGAAAATAAGTTTTGAACGTTAAGTTGTGTATCGTAAAGGTAGGAAAATATAAACAAAATAGTATTTTGACTTCCATACAAAATACTTATCACTATAATTATACCAATTGCCAATACAGCAAAAGGTAAAAAATATAGATCTTGTATATAGCAAATTAGTAAGTTTTGAGAAACTGAAACAAGACACCAAACATTAACAGTTTTTGAGAATAAAAATGATACCATTTCTGAGGCAAAATGGGTTTTAAGCCAAAATTTGTCTTCCTTTTCTATTCAAGGCCCTTATATAGAAGATATCTATGAATAGCTACTTCATCTACTGCACTTGATAGTTGTAACATTCATACTACTTTTTAAAGTTGTTTTTTTTAATCGGAATGGATTTGTATTAAGACATGCAGTTTTAACGTACGTTGATTTTCATTTTAAATTATTTATAATTAACTCAATATTTCTTTGACTTTTGTAATAGTTACTGCATAAATGCAAATAATTTGTAAATGAATATTGCTACTTATATTTGAAAAAAAACACACATTTAGCAAATATCCGAGATTTTCCGATTGCTGTAACCAAGATAGAGAGGATTATAAATTCGAAGAATGCACGGGCGAAGTGAAGTTCATAAAAAAAATTCAAGCAAAATGATATTGACGAGGGAATTATGGGCGTAATATTATTTACGACGACTGCGTGAGAAAATTTACATTCGTGAAGATTACGTAGACGAAATTCTAAGATTGCACAGGCGAAATATTTTCTTCATATCAAACTTCGTGAACCAAATTATATTTATAAGGCAAAGGAAACTCGGGAAGACGGCGTGTTAAAATTGAAATTTACGAAGGCTGCATAGAATAAACGATATTCATGATGTGTGCATGACAGGAATGATATTCATAAAGACTGCAAATTAAATTAATTAAGGTTGAATGGGCGGCCGAATTGGCAAAAAGACGTTTTGTTGGGTTTTACGTTTTACCATCACAGTATAAGTCATATGGCGACTTCCCAGCTTTACTGGTGGAGGAAGACCTCAGGTGCCCTTCCGGTCATTATTTTTGGCACGAGCGGTAACCTGATTAGAATCTGGGTATAACCACCGACGTTCCGTGAGCTAGCTAGATAGCTTATT
The DNA here is from genome assembly GCF_026571515.1 of Ruditapes philippinarum. Classification (NCBI taxonomy): domain Eukaryota; kingdom Metazoa; phylum Mollusca; class Bivalvia; order Venerida; family Veneridae; genus Ruditapes; species Ruditapes philippinarum. Next base: position 17,808 of record NW_026861259.1, read on the forward strand.
TTACATGAAAAAATTCAAAATCCCTGTTGGAATTCGGACCCATAACGATTACGAGAAAGTTGTTTGAAACAAGGGCCTAAACCACTCGGCCACGGTCGCCGGCAAAATGACAGTATTTCAGTCATTACATTTTTCGATTTCTCAGGAATTCGACATTCTCTCTCACTTAAAAACCGCGTTGTTTTTGTTTTTAGCTCACCTGAGCATATGCTCAGGGTGAACTATTAGGATCACTCTTCGTCCGTCGTCTGTCGTCCGTCGTCCGTCGTCCGTCGTACGTCGTCCGTTGTCCGTTCACACTTTTCAAACGACATCTCCTCTGAAACCATAAGGCAGATCATAATGAAACTTCACAGGGATGTTCCTTGTGTGAAGCCTTAACAAAGTTGTTCAAAGAATTCCATTCCATGCAGAACTCTGGTTGCCATGGCAACCAAAAGAAAAAACTTTAAACATCTTCTTCTAGATAACCCAAAGAGCTAGAGCTTAGATATTTGGCATGAAACATCTTCTAGTGAGTGTCTACCAAGATTGTTCAAATAAAAGCCCTGGGGTCAAAATTGGCCCCGCCCCAGGGGGTCATTGATTTTCCCTATAGGCATATAGTAAAAAACTTAAAAAATCTTCTTTTAAAGAACCCAAAGAGCTAGACCTAAGATATTAAGCATGAAACATCTTCTAATAAGTGTTCTACCAAGATTGTTCAAATAAAAGCCCTGGGGTCAAAATTGGCCCTGCCCAGGGGTCATTGATTTTCCCTATATGCATATAGTAAAAATTTTAAAAAATCTCTATTAAAAAACCCAAAGAGCTAGACCTAAGATATTAAGCATGAAACATCTTCTAATAAGTGTCTACCAAGATTGTTCAAATAAAAGCCCTGGGGTCAAAATTGGCCCCGCCCCAGGGGGTCATTGATTTTCCCTACATGCATATAGTAAAAACTTTAAAAAAATCTTCTTCTAAAAAACCCAAAGAGCTAGAGCTTAGATATTTGGTGTAAAACATGTTCTAATGGATGTCTACCAAGTTTGTTCAAATAAAAGCCCTGGGGTCAAAATTGGCCCCGCCCCAGGGTTCATTGATTTTCCCTATATGCATATAGTAAAAACTTAAAAAAATCTTCTATTAAAGAACCCAAAGAGCTAGACCTAAGATATTAAGCATGAAACATCTTCTTATCAGTGTCTACCAAGATTGTTCAATAAAAGCCCTGGGGTCAAAATTGGCCCCGCCCCAGGGGGTCATTGATTTTCCCTATATGCATATAGTAAAAACTTAAAAAAAAATCTTTTAAAGAACCCAAAGAGCTAGAGCTAAGATATTTAGCATAAAACATGTTCTAATGGGTGTCTACAAAATTTGTTCAAATAAAAGCCCTGGGGTCAAAATTAGCCCCGTCCCAGGGGTCATTGATTTTCCCTATATACATAGAGTAAAAAGTTTAAAATCTTCTATTAAAGAACCCAAAGAGCTAGAGCTGAGATATTTAGCATGAAACATGTTCTAATGGATGTCTACCAAGTTTGTTCAAATAAAAGCCCTTGGGTTAAAATTGGCCCTGCGTGGGGGAAGGGGGGGGGACAAAAGTCATTGTTATTCATAATTTGTGTATAGTAAAATCTTAACATCATGAAATATCTTCTAATGGGTGTCTTCCAAGTTTGTTCAAATAAAAGCCATTTGGTTTAAAATGGCCCGGCCCTGAGGGCCTATGTTCAGGTGAGCGACCCTAGGGCCATCATGGCCCTCTTGTTAAATCACATGAGCGTTGATGTGACCATGGGCAACTGTAGAGAACATATAATATATCAACCCAATACATTTCGAGATTTTCTTAGAAACATGAAGCATTGAAAATTTGCCGCGTCAATCTACGTATTGGTAACTTTCGGAACACATACTTGATTACCAATAATCATGATAGTCGGTTTCCGGACGGAAAGCGCAGAGAAAATGCTAGTATTTATTGATACTTACTTTTTAAACTACCCTCTAAATCATGGCAGTCTGCTCTCAATTACAGATGAAATGTTAGAATAACAGAATAACAGGATATGTAAAACACGCTTAATATTTAATGAATATATCACGGATGTTTACGGCCTTTAACACGGTGCATATCCATATCGGTACCCTCTTTGCGAAATCTGCTGAAACGGCACCCTCTTTGTACATGCACAGGCCACTCTCTGCTCAAAACAAACCAGCGATGGATATCAAGCCAGTAAAAATTCATTGCAATAAGGAAAGGAGGTATAACACGTGGAAAAGATGTATACCACGGAACACTAGAATGTTTTATCTATGTACTGATTTGCCATGTGCCCGTTTTTCATGTACTGCAACTTCACAATAAGCTACAAAAAATCGACATGTCTTACCTCGCCCATCACCTCGACATACTTTTCGGGCTGAAATGAACAAGTGGCTTGATTATGTATGCATCATACTTATTCAATATGTTTATTTACATATCATCTTCGGACAAATGGCAGTACATTGTCAAAAATAAATGTAAAATTCATAAAAACACCCTACTTTCGGTTTTGCAGCGGCACGGGCTACCTCTCTTCATTTGAATTTTTATATCACAGGTACCCTCTCATTTTTAAACACACATAGGTACACTCAATGCACGACATATGATTTTATTTGCGTTAATCGTTAAGTATGTAATATTTACATAAAAGTAAGAAATAAAAACTGAGAGGTAGCCCGTGCCGCTGCAAAACCGAAAGTAGGGTGTTTTTATGAATTTTACATTTATTTTTGACAATGTACTGCCATTTGTCCGAAGATGATATGTAAACGAACATATTGAATATGTATGATTCATATATAATCAAGCCACATGTTCATTTCAGCCCAAAAAATATGTCGAGGTGATGGGCGAAGCAAGACATGTCGATTTTTTGTAGCTTATTGTGAACTTGTCGTACATGAAAAACGGGCACATGACAAATCAGTACATAGATAAAACATTCTAGTGTTCCGTGGTATACATCTTTTCTACGTGTCATACCTTCTTTCCTTATTATTACTGTATGGTTATCCATCGCAGATTTGTTTTTAGCAGAGAGTGGCCTGTGCATGTGCAAAGAGCGTACCGTTTCAGCAGATTTCGCAAAGAGGGTACCGATATGGATATGCACCGTGTTTAAGACTTTGTAGACCGGAATCTTAATTGTAAAAACCAAATATCCTAAAACATAAATCAGCCATGTCATAAATTGCTGCGTTTCTCACGCACATCTTCCGTATGTCTGTTTTTTAATAAAATGAAAGCAAGTACAGTTAAACCCTTGAACTTTATGTATTATATAAAATATTATTATTGTATGGATGAGTGCTTCAGACTAGATAAAGTCACTTTATTGGATACTCGGAAAGAGTTCTTCAATAACTTCTACTACTGCTATTTTACTACTGCTGTTACTTGGCTGCTACTTTAATTTAATGACACATTTGTACCAAGTTTCTTCTTTTGTGATGCCTATCCCTTTTCTACCTTTTTTATTGCTACCTCCTTTCTACTTATTTGATGCATACCACGTTTCTATCTTTTTGTTTTCTACCCGGTTTATACTTTTTGTGTTTTACCCCTTTCTACCTTTTTGTTTGCTACCTCCTTTCTACTTTTTGATGCATACCACGTTTCTACCTTTTTGATCGCAACCGCCTTTTACTTTTTTGATGCATACCCCGTTTCTATCTTTTTGTTTGGTACCCCATTTCTTCTTTTTATTTGTATCCCGTTTCTACCTTTTTGTTTGCTACCTGTTTCTAATTTTTGTTCTCTTATTGTTAAAATTACATTTAAAAATCATTAGATTGGTAAGTGCATATATGAAGAATTGAAATCAATTTATTTGATACTCTAGTTTGAAAGTTTCGTAAATCTGTAGGCGTCAAGCTTTAACACCCCCGGTATACTCCGATTCTATATGACTGAAAAATAAAATTCATGCCATATAATAAATATGAACAAGACAAGAAAATCAACTAAGACATGAATGGTAATCGTTGGCAAGCTCGAGAGAGTGAGAATTCTTTTAAAAGTTGTCGACATTACGATTTATTTACAAGATAACATATATTTGCATTTCATGACTTTATCAAGTGCTTCGCTTACAGCTATCGATTTCCCCATATATTCCTTATAAAAACTCTTAATATGAGTCAAAACTTTATGTGTCGAATTTTTCGATGTGTCTACGTATTTAAGTGGTCCGTATAGAATAAATCAAGTACAATCTACCACAATTTCGTCACAGTCCTTCGATTTGTTGACTCTTTCGATCTCGAGACAGTTTTACAACTTTTCTGACTGCAAAGGTGATTTCCGATCAACTTGTGTCACAGGTGTTAATTACGGAGCCGTGTCGTCTAACAGTCTTAACATGCATTCAGGTGTGTGATAAAATGCTTTAATTGATAACATTAAATTGTCGTAGTGTAGTAGGGACAACTTTTATTTGAGAAATTCCGTGACCCGGTGTCCAGTGATAATCACACGAGATATATTTACTATATGCTGGTTAAGTTATCCCCCTTTTCATTTTATTTCGCCTTTTGTAACTTGCTTGTAAATGTCAACGGCTCGAACTTTTGTCATCAAATTGAGATCGATTCATCAGTTGAAATTCCGATGTGTCGAAGTTTTTACGCAAGTACCTTCAACTGCTACTTACCGAAGTTTTACTGTATTTAAATAAAGAATATTCGCAATATGTAGAAAACATACCGGCAATGACTTACGTTTCTTATCAGCATGCCAAACTTTCAGTATTGACATTAAATCAGCACGCCTCCAAATTCATGCTTTATGAAATTTTTGAAATACATTTAAATCTAAAAAATTGTAAGATGAACTTAGAAGGGAATTTACACATTCAACTGGCACTTGCAATACCAATAAAGTCCAAATGTGCAAACTAAAAACAACTTTCAATATATTAGTCACACAGTAGAAACATTCAGATAAATACTGCAAGATCAGCCTTTTAATCGCATTTAAAATGTAAATTATTACCCAGACATTTTTCTTAAAAATTCTCAAATTTGATTTCTTGAAACATTTTGGCTGATATGGAGGCATGTTGCTTTAAAATGGCCGAAAATGTTTTTGTTTAAAGTCATAAAGGGCTATTAAAGTACAATGTAATATGATGATTAATTAGATTTAATGGTGACGGATGTGTAAGTGGAAACCTTTCCCACAATTACGCATATGAAGTTCCTGTTAGGCAATTAGTGACAAGTAGTTTAAAGTCAGCAATATAATTATAATTTACACAGTCATGAAGGAGGTAACAGAAAGTTTGAAAAAAGTGTCAGACATTTGGTCTAACAAACCCTTGAAATTTGTCAGACCGACACAAATCTGTTAGACCGACACATTTACAGCAATATAAATTTATGAATATAATTTTATTTCAATAATCTTCAAATTAAACTCAATCACTGTTATATAGCATAAGTTTATTTTAGTTCAGCAGGTCATTCTGAAAGTCTATACTCCTGACCTGGATTGCATATGATGTCGATCTCATTGTGAAATTAAACGTATGATAATTCAAGATGTTCGACAGCAGAAATGCGAACATTTTAACATGCAGTTATAAATGTATTATTTCTTAATTTTTTCGTGTTTTTCAACATTGGTACCGGCACTGTTGTAGAAACTTATAGAGGAGGAACAGCGTATTTCGTTTTTTACATGGTTATATATCAGCCAAACCCGCCCTTTTTCCATTTACCTTTAATCTTCTTTCAGGCCGGTTTTTATACTCTTTTTCTTCTTTTCTCTTCTTTCTGACCGCTTTTTTCCTGTGCACAGTGCCTTTGTATTACTTCAAGCATGCAGTACTGTAAACGCCGATTATACGGCTATCAACCATTAGTCGATGTCACAATATTGACCAATGCTAATCATTTTTACATAACGCAATTTTCAAGGAAGAGAAATCTCATTAGCAACAAACGAGGAAATCATCAATATAAGTCTCCCTTGCCCCTGAAATATCGGACAATCGGACCGGGTCGAAGCGTCTATTTGGCGAAACGTCAAAGGGCTATGTCAAGTTTCTAACAACAAAAGGGCCAAGCTGGCTTTACGTGGCTCACCTTACCCATCATTTCACTGTAGTTCAAGCGATATCAAAAATATCAGAAGTAGGTCAGCTGATGTCAAAAATAAATTCAGCATTAAAAAAATATACCACTTACACCCCTGATCCAAATTTCAAATATGTGTATCAAAAAAACAAGAAAGTACTTCAAATGACATCAAAAATACCAAAAGTAGATCAGATAGTATCAAAATTCAACTCGGCACCAGAGATCACACCCTTGGTAAAATTTTTATGTCTATTGTCACATATAACTTGGATATTGCCATATTTAGCTACTTTAACATTGGTGTGGATATTCTTTTGTATAATTTAAAGCCTTTAGATGAGGATTGTCTCAAACCCTTCCAGATGTGATGTAAAGACGAGGATTTACCAGGATATTGACGAATGTACCTGTATTTGATATGAAATCTAAATAAATTATTTGTGTAATTTTCAGGTTTTTGTGTTCTGCTTTTCCTTGTAGGTTAAAAAACTGCATGTGTGTTCGAGAAGAACTCACGCCCTGGATAGTGATGTGTAATTGGGAAACAAACCCCGACTGCGTTTCAATACTAAATGAGTGTAATGTCGATGAATTGTTTTAATTGGCCACCTGAATTTTATCACATCTTGATTAAAATATAAATAACCAGTTGTGTGTAAAATTTCATTTATTGCTCGAATGTTAAACAAAACTTCGCTGAAATTTATCAATTGAAACAAACAAGCATAACGGAGAAGATTTACAGTCACCTTTAAAACAAAAACTTCAAAATGAATCAATGTCGTATATGATTTTGTTTCAATACTGTGTATGCGACAATTACAGCAAGGCTCCTTGTCCAAATTGGTACAAGTATCTATTTAATAAGGTTTTTTATTTTGAAGATACTGTTTTTGTAAAAGCGACTACATAATATTAATTATGATAAATAACACGCCCTAAGGTACCTGAAATAAGGGAAATGTGACCGGGCATACACTACGCTTAACGGGTCCGAGTCAAATATTAAGATTGACCACTCAATTTTATTTTAAGATTTAATCGCATAAATTACCTATAGGCTGGTAAAAATATGCATACGTCAACGTTTCGCACTTATATCAATAAATAAAGCATAAGCATCTTTACAACAACGCTTAACTAACATAACGCCGGAGGCCCGGAAATCATGATTCCATCGGTTTGAGAACATTCTGTGCAGCTCATTCTTGGTATATTTAATATAAAAAAAGAATCAACAAAGAACACATTTGTATTAAATACGACAACTACTATACAGTGTACACGAAACGTAGGTGTATATAATTTACTTACGCATGTGCTTTTGTTTATCGTGAATGTAAATATATAGATATTTGTGTACAATACTAAAATAATTATTTCTTGACATATTTTTATTGAGTAGCTTGTAAAATATTACATTTCATAAAATTGCATACTAGAAATTCGTTGAAGTATAGATTAAATACTAAATATATTGAACGAGTTGAAAATCTTACAGAACGTCGGTGGTTCAACTGAGGGGCCCATTTGTGCCATAGTTCTTAATATCATTTTTGATTACATCACGTATATATAAATCAACATCAACGTAATATCGTTTTTTTGTTGTTGTTTTTTTTTTATTTTATTTTTGCTTTTGTTTGATTGTTTTAATGTTTTTAAATGTTGTCTTACATGTTATTCTACTTTGTACCATATGTATAACAAAATGATAGGAAAAAATACTTGATTTTTAGAACACTATTTGAACAGAAGAAAGACCTTTAAAGTCCATAAAATGATAGTGAAAAAGAACATTTACACAAAACCAGAAAACTCATAGATCGTATCCGTGAAGGAGGTTATTGAAATTTCAAAAATCATTAATAATGTTTAAAATACTTCTATTTATCAAATGGTCTTAGAAAAAGAATTTAAAATTTGTTGACATAAACTATGAACTTGTTGGCATTGGTTCGTGCTTGAAAATTGATTGAAATAAACTTAATTTATATGACTTATAACTTTAAATTAACCTTTTAAAATTTGCAGTTTCTTACTTCTTGTTTCAATGCTTTTTACTGTCCATTTCAGATTTCATTCTCTTCATTTGAAATTCCACGCGACTATTTTCTCTCAAACTTTCGTTTCCAAACCATATTTTGAACAGTGCCGCTCCTCTGACTTTGCACATGTTAGTAAGTAATTGAAAAGGGAATTTTTACACAATGAAATTCTCATTTTTATTTCCAAAATACCACAAATGTATCTTCCTATGCGAGAAAGGTAGTTTAAAAATAAAAAAAAACAACAAGAGGGCCTAATATTTAGGGAAGCACAGCGACAATCAGTCCCATTTACCACACATGCATTCATTACCACGAGGGAAGTTTAAAAAGTACATTAATAGCAAATTAGTTTATAAGTGCTTTTCATATAAAATTTGCAGTCTAAAGATAAGCAAACAGAAATTCGGCGTATGGCCAGTAATGTGTCCTTTAGGAAACAACATAGAACGTGGATAGCACGAAAATAATGACAATAAAAAGTTCATATTCAGTCGGATTAAAAGAAAATAATTTGATTGACAAGATGACTGGTGAATTTGATATTCAAATGATCTGTTATTTAATCCATCAATATTATAGCCCAGCCAAAATAAATGACTTATTTTACAATAATATATAAATGTGTTAACATATTTGGATACTGTGATATCGGTGAGGTCGCAGTACCTGCGGGAAGCATTTTTCTAGTGTTCAATTTGCCTTTTATCTAAGATAAAATCCATGTACTTTCAAAACATATATGTAAGCAAAATGATTTGATTTCTGTCCGAAAATCGATATTCTCACTGATAAAGTCACATGCAAGTTAAGGCCATTTGGCTAATGTCATTAACTTTGTTGATGCATATTTAGAGTTCTGAAGACTATCACGCTGGGTACTCGAACAAATATATCTCCATGTTGTGCAGAATGATGTAAAATATTCTGATATTATACTTAACGCTAGTGAGATAACAAAGCAATGGAATATTGTGGCATTGTGTTTTCATATACTTTTGTACTATAATATCAAATGTCGTTCAATTCGTTCATGAAAATTGTTAAAAAGTTATCCACAGTATTGCTTGTCATTTATGTTATCAACATATTTGATAATAATATTTAATAATTACTCATGTGAAATCTTATGCAGTGTTCATTTATGGAGTAAAGTGCCAGAAAAAGTGCTCCAGTATGATGAATCGTGCTGTATTATATTACCAGAGACACTACCAGACGGCTGAACCCACACGCTCTGTCCGGACTTTAACACAGCGATAGCGTCAGCTGTAACGCAGTCGTCATAAAGGTCGCCATATATATTTGTCTTAGTGTATGCTACACCATCAATCAATATAGCCACGTGCAAAAGTTTTTCATGTTTCATACATAATCCAATAGTAAATAGATATGTTCCGTTTGTTGTGGCCATAAATTTTCCAGTCTTACTGCTGTAGGCATCTCCTTCATTGAAGAGTACTACAGGAAACACTATCACCTGACCTTTAGGAGCAGCAGTGTTAGCATTTACCCTTGCCTTGAATGCCACGGTTGGTGTCACACTTTGATCTAAAATAATAAGAAAGGTTGTAATATAATATACATACATAGAGGATATTGAATGAGTGCACACTTCGTCGAACTGCTCATTGGCCACCTACATTTTATCACATCTGGATTTAATATAAATAAAGAGTTTTGCCTCTAATTTATGTAATACAAAACTGTGTCGAAATTTATAAACGTGAACACGCATAACGGACCGGGTTTACAAGGTCACCCTTCAAGATACTGTTGCTAAACTGGCGTCTACATAATCATGATGATGAAAAACACACCTTAAGGTCTTTTGAAAAAAAGAAAATAGCGACCGGGCACAAACTTTACGAGTCCAATATTAAGATTGACCACTCGTGTTTTTATTTACAAGCTGTATTCGCATAAATTGCCTAAAGACTTGATTACGCCAATGTTTTGCATTTATATCAATAAATAAAACATAGGTCAGATCTAACAACGAATCTTAACTAACCAAAACGTCGGAAAGCATAATTTCGTCGGTTTGAGAACATTCTGTACAATTAATTCTTGGAATGTTTAATATTTTTCAAAACAATCAACAAAGAACGCATTTGTACAAAGTACGACATCTACCGTGCCGTGTACGAGGAACGTAAGTTATTATCTATTTAGGCATTCCAATTGTTAGTTCTGAATGTTAATATATAGGTTATTATGTATAGTGCTAAAATAACCATTTGCTAGACTTATTGATGAAGTTACTCGCAAAAATAAATATTTTATAAAATGGCCAATTAGATATTTGTTGAAGTATAATTTTAATACTACATGTATTGAAAGAGTCGAAAGAAATCATATTATGCGAGCCTCTGCTATTGTTTTCATTTACACATCTTGTAAAGCAACAATTATACACAGCATTAGATCTAGTCTTTCATTGACACTTAGTCTTTTTAGGCAAAGAGACAATCGCGGCCCAGGGGTTAAGGTCGTTGACTTCAAACCAATTGCATCTCACAATTGAATGTTCAAATTGCGCCAGCGTCTTCAAATATTCTTTGATGTGAGGAAGCTATCCAATAAGCTACCAGAACGTCGGCGGTTCTACTCAGGTGCCCGTTTGTGCCTGAAATAGTGCACAAGATGACATCTAAGGTCAAAGCTGTCAAGTCACCAAAATACCTACACTTGTTGGTGCGACGTAAAGCGCAATACAAAAAAGTTTCGGTAATGAGATGAACGGAGAGGACGACAAATAATTGTAATTTTTCATATAGCCTATAGCTCTTGTCCATTTGCATAACTTATCAATCTACATTCGAATACATATCTGTCTCTATGTATAAATCGACCTGCACGTATACATAAATAAACCTCAACGTAAGTTTCTTTTTTTTTTAATATTAACATGTTGTCTCACAGGTTATTCTGCTGTGTACATTATGTATAATCAAATATCAGAAACATGATTTTTAAGAACACTCTTAAAACAAAGAGCCCTATAAACTTCATGAAATCGAACTGAAGAAAAATACATTTACACAAAATGTGAGTATCCTAGAAAAAGGTTATTGAAATTTCACAAAACATTAATAATGTCTTTATTTCATCAAATTGTAAAGCATTAAATATTTGTTGACATAAGCTATGAATAATTTAGCATTGGTTCGTGCTTGAACATTGATTCAAATAAATATTTATATGATCTATAAATTTTACCTTTTAAATTTTGCAGTTCCTTAATTTTTGTATCAACGCTTTTCGCTGTTTGTTCCATTTCAGATTTCATTCTCTCCATTTGAAATTCCATGCGAACCATTTTCTCTAAAACTTTCTCTTCGAAATCATATTTTGAACAGTGCGGTTCATCAGACTTTGCAAATGTTATCAGGAAAATCAGAAAGAAAATTTTACAGAATGAAATTCTCATTTTTATTTCCGAAGTGACACAAACGTTTCTTCAAATGCAAATAAGTTTATATAAAAAGGAAGAGGGCCTAGAATGAGAGAAGCACAGGAAAAAACGTATTTTTATCACAAAATTATTACCACGAGGGAAGTTTAAAAAGTAGAGTCATAGCTATCAGTCCACAGTAAATTTCAAGTTCCTGCGTCTTTGTCCTACAATCAATACGTATGATAATTCTGATACCAAACTATACAACCTGGAAAAAGAAAACACATTTTGTTGAAAACATATATGACATAATAATTTGCAAATCTACAATGAAATTACCTCATCTGTAATAGTCAGGCAGTCAAAAAAGTTGCTATTCATTCCGTTAAAGCACAACATCTACTATGGCCCGAGACCCCAAAACTAAACATTTTTTTCCCTCTGGCAAAAAAGACATGCAAATATACAGGCTAAAGAAACACCGTCTCTGCTTAAGCAACTTCCTATACATGTACAATATCACAAAGAAAAACAGGAACTTGACCTTACAGATGTTTTGTTATTGCTTAAAGTTTGTACCCCTGGTAAATAACTTGTTCTTACCGAGCATGTTGTTAAAAACAATATTTACGAACAATTGTGTCCTTCATATCTATAATCAACAACATGTAATTTCTGACCAAGTTTTCGAATTTGCCAATGATCATATTAGATATCAAATACAAATTTAACTTTAAAGACAACCAGGTATTTAAATCAAGAATAGTCACTATATCCAAGAAATCATCCCGGTCATTCGAATCTGTGGCTTACATCACTGTGGTCTGCTACCCATAGCTTATTAGTTCAGAGCTTTTCATATCAAATTTAACAATCCATTTACTGCATAACATTTTATATTAAGCAAAAGCATTTCGATTCTAGCACTTATACTGAAGATTTCTGTGAAAAGTTACTTCATTAGTCTTGACTTACAAAGTACATTTGAGAATATTTCCTAAAGTTTCTTGCAACTCGGCATGGTTGTGGATAAAGGCATGCAGTTTTAAATGTACATATGTTTTCAGATAAACTTTCATAAATAATTAGCTCAATAGTTTTTGGATTTTAGTAATAGTTCCGGCATCAATGCAAATAATTTGTAAATGAATATTGCTACTTATATCTGGAAAAGGCACAAAAAACGACATTCACGCAAATGTCCGAGATTTTTCGATTATTGTGATCAAGATAGAGAGGATTATAAATTCGAATAATACACGGGCGAAGTCAAATTCGTGAGAACTTCGTGAGCAAGATGATTTTTACAAAGTTTAGCAAAATGATATTTGTTGAATTTCCCTCAAAATTGTAGATATCTGCTCTTAATTACTGGTATATGTTAGAATAACAAAATATGTAATATATGTAGTATCATGCTATATAATTAGCAAATATCTCACTGACATGACGTATATCTTAATTGGAAACACCTGAAATCCTGCAACTAAGATCAGCGGAGACCACACACACAAACACACACTCAAAAGGAACAACAGCGTTCATAATTATGGGGATGTGTCTTTTGAAATATTCGCATATATAATGAAAAAATAGGCCTTCAGATAAAATGAAAGTTTTTCAAACAAATCATAATGAAATAGAACTTCTACTACTACAAATCCTGCCATATGATCTATACTGTGTCGGTGTGACTTTAAACCAAATCAATCAAACAAAAAAAACAAAAAGAAGGAATAAAAGGACAAGAAAGAAAGAAAGAAAGAAAGAACGAGTTATATAATAAACGCTATAAAATGTTGCATTTAATGAGTTCTAGCATGTGAATCATGATATCATATAGCTGAAACTATACGTTCAACAGAAGGATATTTATATGACGTGCTATTTTAAGCATTTATATTTTAGACATAAAATGAAACCTGTAATTTTCGTCTGAACTACATGTATATGCTTATTGAGTTTAGACCCAATACATCAGAGATTTATATTAAGGGCTTACCAACTCCCCGCAATAAAATAAATTAAAAGCGAAAAAAATCTGCCGACGATGACTTCCATTTGTATCATTATGCCGCAAACAACTTCCAATCAAAAGATAAGTTATTTTTTAAATTGAATCAAATGCCAATTATCACTGACGTTTTGTTAATGTTTTGTTAATACAGCAACAAATGAAGTTTAGAGCAACTTCCTCACTATTTATTTTGATTAGATAATTATAGACGTCTAAATTTTCTGCTACAAATATCGTTATTCCAACAAGAATTAATATTAAATAGCACAAAAGAAGATAAACAATTAAAGACTTATTTTGAGGTCGATGTATTGTGGGTTTTTTTCACCTTAAACAAGTTATACCTTTCTTACGTATCTGTTAACAAGAAACAGAAACATAAGTCACCATTGTTATATCGTAAAAGTGTATGCTCTTATTTCGTTAAGATTTTATTTACCGTTGTTTTTCAAAGATTTAAAGGCAAATAAAAAAACAAATTAATGTACTTCTTTATAAAGAATTTGATAATGTTTGAAACATTGTTAAAGACAATGTTAGATGCTTGTTACCTGAATAAAGTAGCGAAAATGATATTAGTAAGTAAATTGCCATTAAAGTAGCATATGTAAACAAAGAACTATTATTTCCTCCTTTCAAAATACTTATTGGTAAAAAGCAACAGATGAAAAAGATTATTCGGGTAAATGGCCAGTGAGTAACCTTTTGGATACTATTAATGTACATCAAAATTATAAAACTTTTGAGAAAAAAAGCATGTCTGGTATAATGGGCCTTAAAAAAATATAAAGGAGTGACACCTGACTTTAATTGTGAACAAAATCATTATATCAAATATTATATGGGAGATCTTTGTCTAATGATTTGGTTTGTTACGGATCCCTGCTACAGTGTTATTTCACTGGCCAAATAATCAAGAGTGCACGGGTTCGATATCCCGCTACTTAGCTGACAAAATGTTTTTTTAGAAACGGAGGTCCCATATATCTATTGGTGTTCTGCACCGGACATGTAAAAAACCCTAGTCCTTTTTGGAATTGGGCAACAACTGTATAATTCACTACTCTTGAAAAAAACTCTACTTACACATCAGTATGGCAAATTTGAATGATAACTTACAAAGGGTTGTTAATCGAATCGTTTTGTTTTGCCGTCTTACAGCGGTTACCTCCCCTTCACTACACAGAAACGACAACTGGTGATAAAATATTATTCGACTTGCATTATATCGGTAAATACAAATCATTCTTGTACATGTATATAACATTTGTACATGTTAACAACATTGTTTCCTTCAAATCAATTACATACTAGTTAACCATAACATTCAAAGTTTAATTTTGCATTATGTACTAAAGCTTCATATAAAAGAGATGTTTATTTTCTAGCTATTATTTTCCAAGAAAATAATGATTTGTATAAAAAAGATGTATCGTCCTCGCTTATATGATTGACAGACACTAATGTCTACAGTTTTAATATTTAATATCGTATACCATTAACAAAAGTTTATGAGCTTATTTCTTTAATATTTTATTGATTTTACTGATATAAAATTATAAAGCAGTGGCACCTTACTGAAATTTCTCTCAGGTCTCCTATGTAATATACTATCATTGTTTATATTCTTGATAATATATAACGATCACATTCATGGCATTCTTCCATTCTAAATGCAATTGTATTAATTCTATTACAGTATTTTTTGTCTTATGTACATATGCTCATTGCATTGCCATGGTTTCACTTTACTAAATGTTTCGTTATAGGGTTGTTTTCTCGTATGCCCAGTTTGGCCATGAGGAATCGATAAAAAAATGTTCTGCACCGAAAATGTAAAGAACCCAGGTTCCCTTAGGAAAGGGGAAGCAACTGTATCATGCACTGCCCCGAAAGAAAAAAACTCAACTAACTTATGAATATGGCAAAATTGAATGATATCTTACAAAGGGTTGTTAATCGAACTGCTTTGTGCTGCCATCTTACAACACTTATTTCCCCTTTACTACACAGAAATGACAACTGGTGACAAATATCCTTCGACTTTTGACTTGGAATTTTCGGTAAATACCAATTATTGTTGCACATGCATTTATACATTAATATAAGTTCAAAAATTATTTAAGACAAAAAGAAATGTGTCAGTAAGACACGGGTGCCTCCTTTCTGCTGTAGCGGATAGCGAAGTACAAAAATGTATGCATTACATAAATGCGATAATGTACAAACATGTTATACTTCAATTAGATCACAAGGTAAAAATATGTGCTGTCAATACGGATTTTTATTTTTAAACTTAAAGCAGCATGCTTCCAGACGTTATTTTTATGTATTGTATTTATAAATAAAATATTGTGAAGCGAACAAAAAATGTAATTTACACATTGTACATTGCAAACCGCCCTTACAATCCACGTAAGTTACCAAAAAATATGTACAATAAGCAAAAATAGCCTTCACTGTGTTTATCACGCAGTAAAATATGTTGAAAAATACTGTAAAAATCTGTCATTATCCGCACAAAACATGTAAATTATTACTTCAATCTTGATTCTCATTTCATGTCTTATATACTCTTGAAGGTCGGTGGTTCTGTTTTCTAGCTCCTGGATAAAACGTTGCATATAAGAAAACTTCAAGTTAGAAAAGAAAAAGAAAAGATTTTTGAGTCAAGCTTGTTTTATTTTCAAACCATTTGTGATTTGACAATTTAACATTTCAGCCAAGTTATGGAATGACTTTTGTTGTCTTGTAGGGTTGTTATTACTTTTGCTGTACATAATATCTACATTTATATATATAGAAATACATGTATATCAACCATCCGTTATTCTATGTTTGTTTTTCTCATTTCATTCGAGCTTGGAATACTGACAAATTAAGTTAACAAATTCAGAGTCGTCTGCTAGCACTAGTCGTATCACGTCAGGACCAATTTCAACTAAACCTGGCAGTTCCGAAAATATTTGACTAACAAAAGTGAATGTATATATAAGAAAATCAGATCTGAGATTTCGTTGAGGTCTGCTATATGTGAATAGAAAAAAAAACTAAATATGCAGCAACGTTAATGCTTTGTGCAGTAAATATTTGCCAACGTTTGTAACGCCAGTACAGTATTTGCTACTACTGTTCTTAGAGATAAGGGAGTTAACTCTGATCTTCATAGAGTTGTTATGAAAAGACTTATATCATTTTAAATGTGTGAAGTTTTTGTTGTTGCTTTATTTTCATTGCCTTATGTTAGGGCATGTGTAATAAGACAGCTATACCATAGGTTAGACATTTTAAAAGATAGGACGGATCTTACGTCCTATTTTTCGGCACGTTATATTTGAATACATTATGAATTGATAAAACTGCTTTTTATGCCCGGTAATGGGTCAATAAGTACAAATAAATCTAAATGTTTTACCAAATATGGCCTTGGTTTTTTATTGAATCTTTGATATAAACGCACATACGACAACAAACTATTATATACTAAATATGACCTTTTATTTTTGGAAACAACATACATTTGAAACTAAATATACGAATAAGAATAAAAAGTTTTATTCAGCATTAAACATGTTAAAACAATGAATATAGCCTTTACAAATCCAAAGTACAGTGTGAATAAAAACATAGAAAAATGAAAAGCAAATAACAAAATACCATTTTTACATTATAAATCGTACAGTTATCAGAAGTGATTATTTAATGAAACGTTAGTCTAATTTAACCCTCTACCTGATACAGACGTGTTTTGAAGGCTTTTCAACCCTCCTCCCTTTTTAAGGCCTCAAACAGTGAAAAATTACCCTATTAATGCCTAAAATACTTTTTTTGTTTGGGAAATGTTGTTTAAAAAAGTGATGACTTTTCGGCGACCTCTTTATCAAAAAGGTACCTCAGGGGGTTGTCAGAAGGGGCGTGTGCCCCCTTCTGTTTCGGGGGTTGCCGCCCCCCCCCCCCTCATCGCTAAGAAAATTTTGACATTTGACATGTCGATTGTAAGGTAACGTGTAACCAATGCTGAAGCGCCTTTTACTACACCTCAATCCATTGAGAAGTTGCAGCACTTTGAAAACAGTTTTGATGGAGAAAAACAATACAAAATAGTGTTTTTGGCCATTTTGATATGTCCCCCGTTGCAATGGTAAGAGGAAATTTACAATTGAGTATGCTGTTACAGAGGCTATGGTCCAGACAACATTTGTGCCAAGTTTCTTCAGTATTGAAGCATTTTTCATAGTTTTATAGCAGTTTGAACTTGTAACAAGAGGCTTTTCAATGAAAACGGCTATTTATCACAATATGCTCATGCGGTAAAGGGTTAAGAAGGAAAAAAGTATCATAAAATATGACCTTTATCTTTCATAAAATAATATCCATTTTAAACCAAACTACTACATACTAAATATGCCATTTATCTTTCATAAAAACGTACAATCCAAAGTCATATAAAACAAACTGTTAAATACTAAATACGACCATTATCTTTGATAAAAAAACATGCATATCAAACAAAATGTTATTTACTAAATTTGACCGTTATCTTAAAAAAGGACATTTGAAACAAATAATTATATACTAAGTATGACCATTATCTTTTATAAAAAAAACTACATATAAAACAAACTATTACATACTAAATATGACATTTATCTCTAGAACTTGCATAAATGAGAAATTTTGGGCATGCTGTGACTACCTTATCTTAACAACATTGTACTATAACAACGGTTTACTACAACAACGTTTGTATTTTAACTTTAAAATACACGTTTACACGAATATAAAACTTTAAGTAAAAAGGGAAAGGATGGAGGCAAATCTGCCCTATTTATAGGTAGCGCCTTGCATTCAAATTTATGAATGCTGGCATTATCCCGATATCGGCGAGGACACATTACCCACAGTGATAAGATACATGCGTTCGTAAACATATATTCAATCAAGAGAATTTGATTTTGTTTGCACATCGATACTTTTCATGCAAAATTTCACATGTTGCTAAAAGCCAAGTTTTATATACTATTGTCATTTAAGCTCTGGCTACGAACCGTTGTGAGTTCTTATCTATCCGGCTGCATGGTTACTCGTCCAAATACATGTATACAATGATGCTAATAAATCTGATGCTATATTTAACATTTGGAGTGAGATAACTAAGAATTGAGATATTGTGACATTGTGTTTACATAACTATACCAAGTAAGTAATATCAAATGTCTAGTTCATGAATGAAAAAGGTTTAATAGTTATCCACAAAATCATTTTTCTTTTGTTTCATCAACATTTTTGATGATAATTAATAGTTATATTGCAACTTGGTTGAAATCCTGTGCACGAAATAATGTGTTTATTTATGAAGCAAAACTCCAGAAAATGTGTTCCATCTGATAGAATCATGGTCTATTATATTACCAGAGTTACTACCTGATGGTTGAACCCACACGCTTTGTCCGGCTTTTAATACAACTATAGTGTCAGCGGTAGCACAGCTGTTATTTGAGTCACCATAAAAGGTTGTCTTAGTGTGAGCTACAGCATCAACCAATACATCCACGTTCAACCATTTCTTTGCCTGCACACAAAATGCTATAGTAAAAAGATAGGTTCCGTTTGTTGTGGCCGTGAATTTCCCTGTCTCACTACTGTAGGCATCTCCTTCATTGAAGAGTACTACAGGAAACACTATAACTTGACCTTTAGGAGCGGCAGTGTCATCCTTTATCCTTGCCTTGAATGCCACGGTTGGTGTCACAATCTGATCTGAAATAGGATTACAAGTAAGTTTTATTGAACGCCGCCTTTCCTTGTTGATCTTGTTTATCATATTGTACAAAATAATATGTCTATGAAACAGACATAAATATAGAATATTGAATGAGTGTACACTTCGTCGAATTGCTAATTAGCTACCTTTATTTTATCACATATTGGTTAAAATAGAAATAACCAGCTATGTTTCTAATTTCATATATTGGTTGTATGTAAAACAAAATTATGTTCAAATTAATAAACGGGAACAAGCATAATGGAGCGGGTTTACATGGTCTTTAAACAAAAACCGCAAAAAGAAATCATGTCATAAATGAACTTAATTTTCAACTCGATGCGACAATTATAGCAGATAGCAGGTCACATTGTCCTTATCGGTACAAGTATTTATGTATCTTATTAGATAATGTGGTGGATAATAATTATGTTGAACAGCCCATCTAAGTTCCCTGAAATAAGGAAAAGCGACTAAAAAAGCACGCAGTTTACGCTTAACGATATTACAAAGGTGTCCTAAGGTTGACCTCTACAAGATTTATTCGCGTATATTACCTGTTAGGTTGATAAAAACATCATAATTACGGTAATGCTTTGCACTTCTATTAATAAATTAAACATAGTGCAGCTACAATTAAGATTTACTAACCAAGACGCCGGCACGGATACTCCGACGGATTAAGAGCATTCTAAGCAGCTCATTCTTGGAAGGTTTAATAGTTTTCATAAACGAAAATCAACAAAGAAAGAATTAACACTAAATACGACAACCACCATGCTATGTACAAGAAACGTGAGTGTATTTTCTATTTACGGACGTGTCGTTCTACATGGATCATTTTGAATGCGAATACATAATGTATTTTCTTTTATTAAATTGATAGATAATTGATCGCAAAATATCATATTATACAAATGGTCAATTAGACACGCGTTGAAGTTTAGATTAAAAACTTAATTTATTAAACGAGTTGATAAAATAATATTGTGCAAGCTTCTTGTATTTTTCCATTTACACATTTAGATAGTCTAACGCTGAAATAATGCACAAAGCCTTCCGCAAATCTTTAGAAAAATCGTCATTTGACCCTATTCTGTGCAACACTCACCCCCTAAAAAAAAGAAAGAAAAAAAAATAAAGGAATGTAAGGAGCCGACTTCACGTATTTGTATTTTTCTTTTTTAAACCAATAGTTTTTATCCTTTTTGATCATTTATATTAAAATCTTCATTCGCGTACATATTTTCATCTAGGTCTATATCAGCCTGCAAGTATAAATCAAACATTTCTTTTTATTTAAAATATTGATTTGTTGTCTTATACAGGTTACTCTGCTTAGTACACTGTACCTTGTAACCTAATACCAGTAGCAAATATAACAAATAACAAAAACAATATTCAAATAAAAATAAAGATATAAACTTAAAGAAATAAAAATTTAAAAAACAAAGACAATTACAAAGATTGACAGGTTATATCGTTTTTGAGAAGACAGTTATTGAAATATGAACATTAATAATGTTTTGAATACTTCAATTAGGTAAAACATAAACTACGAACTACATAGCATTTGTTCTTCCCTGAACAATAATGTGAATAAACTAAAATTTATATGACTGATTAGATTTACCTTTTAGAATTTGCAGTTCCTTTAATTTTGTGTCAATAACCTCTGTCGTTTTGTTTTGTAGTGCTTCGATTTTCTCACTTAACTTCTCCTTTGATGTTTTAATGGTGTACGAACTTTTTGCCTCTTTTTCATCAATTTCTTTCAGTTTTCGGTCAACACTTTCCACTGTTTTGTTTTGTAGTGCTTCCATTTTTTCACTGAACTTGTCCTGTGTTGATTTAATGCTATACGAAAATTTTGCCTCTTTTTCATCCAATGCGAAGTAGTTTAAATTAAAAGGAAGATGCTCTAGTATGGGGGAGGCACAGGAAACATCAGTCTTATGTACCACAAATTTAACACCATGAGGGAAGTTTAAAAAGTACAATCATAGCTTATTTGTCCATAGGTGCTTTTCATATAAAATTTGTAGTTCTAAAAATAAGCAAATAATGTTAAATAGGAACATAGTTATGAGGAAAAGCATTTAAAACTGTTGAGAAATTTATAGTTATTCACACTCCATTAACTACTTTACATTTGGCATATTATGCCTCGGAAATCAATATTTTCTTAATTCTTTATATATGACAAAATTAAGTTTAATAATGTTTTAATAATGGATTAAGAGCATTTAAGATATTGAACAGTTGAATTTTAGTTTTGAACGTAAAGGTATGTATGTATCGTTAAGGTAGGAAAATATAAACAAAGTCCATACAAAATACATATTCATTTTAACTATACCAATTGCTAGTAGCACAAAAGGTACAAAAGATAGAACTTGTATGTAGTAAATTAGTATGATTTTGGAAACTTCTATCATGTAACCTTTGACCTCTAAGTGGGACCTTGACTTTGGAGGTAGGGGTGCAGGTGTTGTGCATGGCATATCATCTTATTAATATTACTATTTGTGCCAAGTATTTTCAAAATCCTTTTAACTATCTAGAAGTTATAGATCAGACATTAAATATACCCTATAACAGACTATGTCAATCTTTGACCTTTAAGTGTGACCTTGGAGGTAGGGACCAATGTTTTGCGCCTGACATATCATCTTATTATTGTGATTATTTGTGCAGGTATTTTTAAAATCCCATGTTATGGACTGGACTCAAAATATACCCTTCAACAGAATATGTAAATCTTTGACCTCTATGTGTGACCTTGGAGGTAGGGACACATGTTTTATGCATGACATATCATCTTATCATTGTGACTATTTGTACCTAGTTATTTCAAAATTCTGAAGAAGTTCTAAATCAGACACAAAACATACCCTAAAATAGACTATGTTAACTTTTTACCTCTAAGTGTGACCTTGAACTTGGAGGTAGGGATGCAGGTTTGCGAACGACACATTGTCTTATTATAGTGACTATTTGTGGCAAGTATTTACAAAATCCTCGATCTATGAAAAAGTTATGGACTAGACACAAAATATACTCTGTAGAAGACTATGTTAATCTTTGACCTCCAAGTGTGACCTTGACCTTGGAGGTAGGTGACCGGTTGTTGCGCATGACACATCGTCTCATTATTGTTAAAAATTGTGGCAAGTATTTACAAAATCCCATCAAGATAGAAAGTAATGGACCGGACACGACATATACCATCAAATAAACAATGTTGACCTTGAATGAGCAAGTGCGACCTTGACCCTGGAGGTAGGGATCTGGTTTATGCAAATGACACATCGTCTTATTATAACAAAAATGTGTGCTAAGTTATTTCAGATTCCTTTGATAAATGAAAAAGTTATGGACCGGACACAAAATATACCCCGCAATAGACTATGTGAATCTTTGACCTCCAAGTGTGACTTTGACCTTGAAGGTATGTGACCGGTTGTTGCGCAGGACACATCGTCTCATTATTGTGAACAATTGTGGCAAGAATTTACACAATCCCTTCAAAAATAAGAACGTTATGGACCGGACACCACATATATCCTCAAATAGACAATGTTGACCTTGAATGAGCAAGTACGACCTTGACCTTAGAGGTACGGGTCTGGTTTATGCGCTTGACACATCGTCTTATCATAACAAACATTTGTGCCAAGTTCTTTCAGATCTCTTTGATAAATGACAAAGTTATGGACCGGACACGAAAGTGTGACGGACGGACGGACAGACAGACGGGCAGACAGACGGAGCCTATTACTATATCCCCCTTTTTTCTTCAAAAAGGCGGGGGACAATAAGGCAAATGGGCTTTAAGCAAAGATTCAAGGCACTTATATAGAAGATATCTATAAATAGTAACTTCATCAGGCATAGGCTACAAACTGCACTTATTTTCAGACCACCTTTTAAGTTTCTTTTTATTCGGCATGAATTTGGATAAAGGCATGCAGTTTAAATATACAGTACATTGGTTTTCAGTTTAAAACATTTATTCCTAACTCAATATATCTTGGATTTTCGTAATAGTTACTGCATAAATTCAAATTTGTAAATGAATATTGTTACATATACAAGGATAAAGCAGAGAATAATAAAAACGACATTCACGAAAATGTTGGAGATTTTCGTCATGCAAAACTTCGAGAGCAAAGTTATATTTATTAAGGCGTCAAAGACATAACAGAATTCATAAAGACATCATGTCATGGGCGAAATGAAATAGACGGGGACTGCATGGAATAAACGATATTCATGGAGAGTGGATGAAAGGAATGATATTTATAAAGACTTCAAATGAGATGAAGGTTTCTTACCAGCTTTACTGGTGGAGGAAGACCTCATATGCCTTTCCGTGCATACAGGCAAAAAGGTCACCGTAGTAAACCTAACGACATTCCATGTCTTAGCTAGATAGATATTCCTCACATGAAGGAATAAGAAATCCTGTTTGGACCAAAACCCACAACGGCTAGGTACAGGTGGTTTGAAGCCAACGACTTAAACCACTCGACTACATACGGCCGCGAAATGACAGTTCTTCAGACATAACATCTTTTTATTTTTTTTTTCAGAAATTCAGCATGTGTCTCACTTGAAATCCGAGATTATCTTAGAAACATAAAGCATCGAAGTTTGACCAGTTGATATTATCTACGTATAACTAACGAAACGCATCCTTGATTGCCAATAATCATAATAGTTGCCTTCCAGACGGAAAGGGCAGGGGAAAGGTTAGTTTCTAAGGTTACTTACTTTTTAAACTACCCTCCAAATTATGGTAACCTGCTCTCAATAACAGATTTAATGTTGTGTAAACCATGCGAAATATTTAATGAATTTCTCACGGATGATAACGACCTTCAACACATTGTTTACTTTTATTTTAAGCACCAAATACCGGTATCCTGAAACAGATCAGTTAAGACATGATAACAGCGTTTCTCACGGCCCATTTTCCATATGTCTGCTTTGTCTAACAATTACAAAATGAAAGCAGGTACAGTTAAACTCTTGAACCTTGGTTTTAAAGCATTAAAGATAACAAAAAATAACAACAAAGATAGAGAGAAACCCAAAACAATAACAAAAAAATAACACTAAAAGATAACCTTGGTGACAAATTTCTTTTAAGATTTTAACTCTAATTGGCACTTTTTTATATATGATGGTAAATGTGATTTTTTTTCTTTTGGAAATAGTTTAAAAGCAAGTTTATTTATAAACACGGATGCTATCAATTTATGAAGATTTGTTTTCTAAAAAAGATACTTGCTGTATTATAAATTAATTATAAGCTTTTCTGACGGGTTAATTGGACGTTTATAAACGGTAAATTGCAATATGATATATTTACAAATAACTGTTTATATAGGGCCATATAACCTGTCAAAATCATATATCATTCCATTAATAAACAAACCTTGTATACTTAGATTAGGCCACTAAATCACAAGAGTGTTGTCAATACTAGGGTTTTACGTTTTCAAACTAAAAGCAGCATATCTCCAGTTTCATGCTAATCTAATTAGAAATTTAAAATGTATTTAAAAGTAAAATATTGTAAAGTGTACAAAAATGTATATTAGACATTGTACATTGCAAAATGCACTTACAAATCACGTATATTACCACAAAATATGTACAATTATGCAAAATGGCCTTGACTGCGTTAGTCACGCAGTAAAAATATGATGATAAATACTGCAATAACTGTCATTAATACCACAAACCAAATAGATTATTATTTGAATCTTGAATTTGTGTGCTTGTCTAAAGCTTTGTATCAAGTTTTTTTCTTAAAGTTGTTTTTTTTTTAAATATTTTAGCTTATGCAGGTATGCAGTTTTAATAGTTTTGACTTTGTTCTATACACACATAAGCTTACTTCTGTTCATGTCATGTATGCTCTAGAAGGTCGGCAGTTCTGTTTGCTAGCTCCTGCATGAAATATTGCATATGAGGAAACTTTTCTTCGACCAGAAAAAATATTCAAAAGTCGCTAATGTCTTGTAAAGGGGCGGGGACTGGGTCAACTTATTAAAGTTAGATAGAAAAAAGAAAAGTGTTTTGACCTTAGCCTGTTATATTTTCGACAAATGTTTTATTATTTGAAATTTATGATTTTTAGTGTGGTGTTGTTGTTGTGGTTGTTGTTTATTTCATTGTACATTATATCTTCATTCTATAGGACAAATAGAACGAAAACACCTACTTGAATTACACACCTCAGGCAAAATGCAAGAAATTCCCAAATCATCCAATTACGGCATTTAGAAGAGATTATTACATACAGGATATTCTTGTTCATAACAAATCCCACAGCAAACAATTTTTTCATCAGTAGACACATTTATTGGTATGAATGGGGTCTCGTAATAGGCATGCAATCAGATCACATGTAAATCTACTAATGTGGTGTATGCAGTTTATTGTAAGCGTAGCGAACGTCACATTTATTATGGTAAACAGGATGTAAGCTGTACCAAAGACATCTTTTTAATTTATCAAGAAAACTGACCAAGTACTACGATCCGTTAGCGGCACAATTTTACACAAACGGGCACACAGCCATTGATTTTTCAATAATTGGGCTAGAAAAGTATACGGGAATGACCAATACCGAAGAACTTGCGGGAAAATTGCTGAAAAATAGATTAAAATAAATACTAAAGAATAACACGACAGACTGCAAGCAACGCCAAGGTGGACGTTGCTCAATGGCGTTAAGTCACTTCCATTGTTTTGTTTGATATATTCATATGTTTCATAAATGCTGCTGAAGAAGGCCGAAAGCTATAGCGCATTTGAATAAGCGTTTTTGATTACACTTCTAAATATATATAAACATATTATCATCCGCGTTATATTTAAAACACCATCCAAGTGTTTCTTTCTCATTTCGTTTAAAGTTACATTAAATAAATATGTTAACATATTTTTGCCGTCGGCCTAAAAACCAAGCATTCTACAGTTTCATTAACCTTTTTAACAGTATCGTTGTAAATCTCATCAAATATTGTTCATAAATTAGGATTTTAAATGGAAAACCCCACGGTAACACTAAAGTTTTTATACGAATTTTAACATGCAAATGAAGACTATATTCAGCTGGTGTATGCGCTACGTCACGGAGTTATAGTTGCTATCCGGAACACAGCAAACATAAGATTTTCTAGTGCAAACACACTTTTACCGTTTAAGCTTCACGGTGCACTAGGCCTGTGGTTCAGAAAAAATAATCATCTCATAAAAAAGATTAAATTTGTATGAAAATATCCGTTTCAATGCGGAAATATACCGTTAAATAAGGACTGCTACTTTTAGTCATGTTTGTTGATTTAATATTGATGTACGGATGATCTGAAGGCGGAGTTTCTCATGCAAACAGAAATTGTACTTCCGAATTCGCTACAATGAGGTTGCACATTTGTATGCTCATTAAACTCATTTTGGTTGCCTGGACACCAAAATGAATGATATGAAACCCAATTTATAAATGGAATGTCGCTATTTCTTTTTTGATGAAATTTATTTAATGTAACTTTAAGCTTGGAATACTTTCAAGGTTAGCTTGATATTTTTAGAACTAGTCGTACCACATCGAACATATTAAAACAGGTACAATTTCGTCTTAACAAAGCTGCTGCGGGATTATTTGACCGAAAAACAAAGTGCATTTGGTCACAGAACAGTCAGTGAATGTAAAGATTAGAAAATCAAATCTGAGATTTTGTTGAGGTCTGCTTTATGTGAATAGAAGAAAAAAAGGCGAAATACATGTATGCAGTAGCGTTGGTTCTTAGTGCAGTAGATATTTGCCTTAGTTTGTAACGACAATTAAGTATATGCTACTATTGCTCTAAGAGTTACGGGATTTACTCTGATGGTATATATGGATTTCATTGGGCATAGAGTTGTTATGAAAAGACTGACCTCATTTTAAATGTGTTAAGTTGTTGTTGATTTATTTCTTTTCTGTAATGTTATGGCATGTACAATAAGACAGCTATAACATAGGTTAGACATTTTTAAAGACAGGACGGATCTTACGTGCTATTTTGGCATATTATATTTAGATATATTATGAATTGAAGAAACGGCTTGTTAAGCCCGGTAATGGGTCTATAAGTACAAATTAAGCTAAATGTTTTACCAAATATGACCTTTGAGTTTGACTTTAATCTTTGATATAAACACACATACGAAAAACAAACTATTATATACTAAATATGACCTTTTATTTGGAAACAACATACATTTAAAACTAAATATACGAATACGAAAATTTTATTCAGTATTAAAAATGTTAAAACAATGACATTGTTTATAGCCTATACAAAACCAAAGTAAAGTTTGAATAGAAAAATAGAACAGCAAACAACAAAATGTTATTTATACATTATAAATCGTACAGTTATCAGAAGAGATTGTTTAATGAAACGTTATTCTAATTTAAGAAAGAAAAAAAGAAAGTATCATAAAATATGACCTTTATATTTCATAAAAAAACATACTTACAAAACAAACTGTGACATACTAAATATGCCCTTTATTTTTCATAAAATACATACATTTAAAAACAAGCTACTACATACTAAATATGCCGTTCATCTTTTATAATACATATCAAACAAACTGTTACATACTTAATATGACGATTATCTTTAAAACCACGGTTCTTGCTTAAATGAGACAAAATGAGAATGCCTTGCTTTTACTACCTTATCTTTACAACATTGTAGTTTTATTAGAGGTTGTATTTTTACTTTTAAATACACGTAAACACGTGTCATACAAAACTTTAAGTAAAAAGGCAAATGATAAAAGCCAAGTTGCCCTTTTTATATGTTGCGCCATGTATTCAAATTTACAAATGCCGGCGAGGACGCAGTACCCGCAGTGAAGAAATACATGCATTCTTAAATCATATATCTTCATGTTGTGTACAATGATGTCAATAATTATGATGCTTTATTTAACATTTGTGAGATAAAAAAGTAATGAGACATTGTTGCATTGTGTTTTATATAATAAGTTAGTTATATCAAAGGTCGTTAAACTCATTCATGAGAAATGTTTAACATATATCCACAGTAGCGCTTTTCATTCGTTTCGTCAACGTGTTTGATAATATTTAATAATTGTATAGCAACTCGTATGAAATCCTTTGTAGGAAATATTTATTTATGGAGCAAAACTCCAGAAAATGTGTTCCATCTGGTTGCACCTTGGTGAATTATAATACCAGAATTACTATCAGATGGCTGCACCCACACGCTCTGACCAGTTTTTAACACAGCGACAGCATCAGCTGTTAAACATTCGTGATTTGCGTCGCCATAAAAAGTTGCCTTAGTGAATGCTACACCATCAACCATTATATCCACGTACAATGTTTTTTGAAACTTCACGCAAAATCCTATAGTAAAAAGATATGTTCCGTTTGATGTGGCCGTAAATTTCCCTGTCTGACTGCTGTAAGCATCTCCTTCATTGAAGAGTACTACAGGAAACACAATAACTCGACCTCTAGGAGCGGCAATGTCAACGTTTAGTCTTGCCTTGAATGCCACAGTCGGTGTCACAATCTGATCTGAAATAGAATCATATGTAATCTTTACAAAATGATACGCAAATGAAAGAGATATTAATAGGGGTTTTGAATGAGTATAAACTTATAATTTTTTCAATTAATATAGCAAAGAATCCACATGAATATAATATTTTATTTATCAAATAGTCGGAATAAGCACAGTTTACAAAAAAGTCTTATGTTTTCATTTAGTCGTCTGTACTGTATAGTGTAGCATTTGCTCGCTTTATGTTTGTGAATAATGTAATTATCATCACGTCAAATTGTTATAACACCTAAAATTTGTCGTTTAACGCAATTACATGAAAATTATATTACAAGGGTGATAACACTTTGACTTGACGTCATTTGCTGGAGATACAAATATGGGTTTATTACGCTCTAACGCCGTAGCTTATGTGATAAAGATAAAAACGAAATTATTCAAGTGAAATACATTGTAACACTTTGACGTGACGTCATGTTCGTTACATTAGAGTGTGCTAATGTAAGCGTTACACAATTGGCACGACAGTGAAAATGACTCTTTTTAAATGTTAACCATTCGTATTTTGAAGATCTGATAAATAGACTATTATTCATTAATTCGTGTATATTCAATACTAAATTTATTGAAATCTTTGAATAAAATAATATCATGCTCGCCAGAGGCTCGCATAATTTGATTGTTTTCAGCTTGTAATTAAAACTACATTCATTCAATATCCTCAATTATAAAATGATATTATTACAACGTGCCGTGGTTTATGTTTAAATTTTCATTTTAAGAACTACAACCTTGGGGCAATAGCACGACTTAATGTCAAGGAAAGACTAGAGATTATATTTTATTATTGTGTAAACAGCGAACACAAAAAAGTTTTGTTGGCAAAGGGGCGTCCGTGGGTGAGTGGTTAAGGTCATTGACTTCAAACAATTTACCTCTCACAGTTAACGTTGTGGTTTCGATCTGCACTTGCGTCTTTGTCTTCTGTCATGTGAGAAAGATATCCAGCTAGATTTCGGAACGTTGGAGGTATTACTCAGGTGCCGTTAGTGCCTATAATAATGCCCAAAGTGACACTTGAGGATCTTTCTCCATCAGTAAAGTTGGCATGTCGCTATTTGACCTATATTGTGTTGGTGCGACGTTAAGAAATATTTAGGCAAGGGGATGTAAGGAGACGAATGACACGCATTTGTAAACTTGATACAAGCCAGTTCGTTTTTCATATTATAATTCGACATTCGCGTACATATCTACCTCCAGGTATAAATCAACATGCACGTATATATAAATCAACCCTTGACGTAAAATCATATTGATATGTTGTTGTACAGGTTACCCTGCTTTGTACTTTATAATCAAAAAGCAGTTACATTTTTTTTTGAATTTTAAGAACCAAAAAATGACTAGAAATAATTATGAACTACATAGCATTGGTTCGTGCTTGAACAATAATTTTAATGAACTAACATTTATATGACTAATTAGATTTACCTTTAAGAATTTGCAGTTCCTTTAATTTTGTGTCAATAACCTCTGTTGTTTTGTTTTGTAGTGCTTCGATTTTCTCACTTAACTTTTCCTGTGTTGTTTTAATGGTATTCGAACTTTTTGCCTCTTTTTCATCCATTTCATTCAGTTTCCGGTCAACACTTTCTACTGTTTTGTTTTGTAGTGCTTCCATTTTCTCACTTAACTTTTCCTGTGTTGTTTTAATGGTATACGAACTTTTTGCCTCTTTTTCATCCATTTCATTCAGTTTCCGGTCAACACTTTCTACTGTTTTGTTTTGTAGTGCTTCCATTTTCTCACTTAACTTTTCCTGTGTTGTTTTAATGGTATACGAACTTTTTGCCTCTTTTTCATCCATTTCATTCAGTTTCCGGTCAACACTTTTCACTGTTTGTTCCATTTCAGATTTCATTCTCTCCATTTGAAATTCCATGCGAACCATTTTCTCTAACACTTTCTCTTCGAAATCATATTTTGAACAGTGCGGTTCCTCCGACTTTGCAAACATTAGCAAATAATTAAGAAAGAAAGCTTTACAGAACGATATCTTCATTTTTATTTTCAATGTTTCACAAGTTTCTATCGAATTGAAAATACTTGAGATGTATGGGAAAGTGGATACAATTTGAGGGAACAGTACACACTTCAACGTTTAACCTAAGAGGGAAGTTTAAAAAGTATCTTCATATTTTATAACGTCTCAGATTTAAAACTACGCTGTAATCATAAATAACACCATGGCATGGGTGTAGCAAGTAAATGACAGAGTGAGCCATGGAATTGATAAACAACCCAAGTTGTTGTGGTGTTTCTTCTTCTCCTTCTTCTTCTTCCTCTTCTTCTTCTTCTTCTTATTATTATTATTATTATTATAATTGTTATTATTATTATTATTTTGGGAGGTGAGGATAAGTATTATTATAAAATCTACCACATCTCAAGATAAGTAAAACACATTTTTTATCTTAAAAGAGATATCATATGTTCGAGAAAACTAAATTTTAAGAAGTTAAAAATTAAAAAAAGAAATCATTAAAGGTTCAAGAAGTTTCACAACCCATATTATACTTTATATGCAATGAAAAATGACTAAATTGCTTTTATTGTAACTTTAATAGTTATATAAGTTCTGTAAATAGTAAGTACATTTAGCTATCTAAAATCTCTTATCCTACTTTTGTCATTGAAGTTTAATCTTTTTTTTAAATCAGGATGATATTGAATATATCAATAGATTTTCATACAATGGAATATAGTACAAGTAACATTATGTATAAACAAAAATCTTGGTACTATATAGTGGTGAAACTTATCATATTAATAGTCATGTTCCAACACTTAATAATCTTTTTTTCTTTTCTTCTAATGCATGGAATACAAACTTTGCCAACTTATCTTTAATATTTTCAGCCTGATAACTCATTGATATATTTAATTTATGATTATATTTGGATTAACAAAATATTTGCTCGGTAAGTATTTTGATCCTAAATTTTTGTGAGCTGTACATATCATTACAAAATGGTATTTTGTTGCTACTGAAACTTTACATAAATTAAATATACGCTCAGATCTCTCTTCTTGTCTATATCTACCTCTTTCAATGTTGAAATCATGTGATGAAGTACGTCATTCTGCAAGTGCATTTCTCAATTACAAATTAAACAACAGATAAATATGTCTCATGGATAAACTTAGATTTATACAAACGATATAAATCTAACTTTTAACTTTGATTTAAATGTTCGTGCAAATTCTGCCTATATTGATCTCTCATTCTATAAACAAATAATTTTAGAAAAATGTTCCCATCATCTGCAACAATCCACATATTTTGTGAACGCAAGTTTACAAAATGTGTCGGCAAAAAGAATGGCACTCCTGCGCATGTCCGAAAATTTCCAATTTTTGTAACCACGATAGAAAGCAATATACTATCATGATAACTTAAGAGCGTAAGCATTATTATCTTAAATTCTGGCCTTGTCAAAATGCATGGGCGAAATGAAATTTACTAAATTTGTATGGGCGAAGTGAGATTTACGTGAACTGTATGGGCAAAATGAAAATTTTATAAAGACTGCATGGGCAAAATGTGATTCTTAAAGACTGCATGGGCAATATGCGTCAATCCGACCTTTCTCGAATCTTTATCACCATTGGTAAAGGATAAGGTTTGTGTCGTGTTGGCAACATCTATTGTTATCAGTTTAAAACCAATAATCCATCAGTTTGTTATGATTGAAATACGCTTAAAGTTGACATTGTATTGATACAGTTATACTAGTATTTAAGGATACTTACTTGTTACACCTCCCTCAAAATAGCGGATATCTGCTTTGTAATAACAGGATATGTATATCATGATATATTTAATGAATATCTCACGAACTTTTATGCCCTATGACAAAAGTTTTTTCCCATTGTTCTTCGAGCTTTGGAAGAAAGAAATGAAAACAATAACAAGGTCTTACCAACTTTCTGTGCAAATTTGAAATTAGAAATATGATACATCTTCCCAAATGTGCATAAACTATCGATCATGCAATTCAAAATACTACCTACAAAATAACAGTTTTACTTAATTCAACCGAATGTTAATAGAATATCAATTATGTAGCTTGTTATAAGTTCATAGGTATGCTCAGGATGATACCTTTGTCGAATATTTACATTCTTAGTTTCATTTAACGCGCTTGATTTAAGTTTAAACTAAACTTTAATGACACTTCGATAACTGTATAATTATACAACATTACGTCTCATCTGCAGTTTGGCGATTGCGTCAGAGTGGAATGCATTTTCATATTTTATCAAGTAGTTATTAATCAGCACTTTACATGTATTTTAAATAGTAACTTTCAATTCGAATTATATTCATTTGAATTCGTTTAGAATATTTAGTAGTGTCATGCCTTCGCAGCACAATTGGAGCATTAAAATTCCTAAAGAACACCAAAACGGCAAAATTGAAAATGTTTCAGACTAAGTCTAATTGAGCCTGTTCATGGAAGTACTGTCAAGTGCAAGCTACTGTCTATGCCCCTTAATACCGGCTAATGCAGTATCAACATTAAATCATGTTATCATAAAATTTTGAATTTAGAAACAATCGCAGATGTTATCATACGGCGGTGATTCATATACGGTAGCAAACCAATGCCTACATCCACAGCAAATTTGTTTGTTATTCATTTCATTTTTTTTTTGTCTAAGTACGATGAAATATAATGTGTTCTTATAACTATAGAAAATATTTCTACTTCTTATTTTATTGATTACGGAAATAACGGAATACTTCTATAAAATATCAATTCAGTCGCTATTTTTTTTTTTACGTTAAAAAACGACTGAGATTTATGGAAAGAGAATTTGTTTATTAAAGCATGATTCTTGTTAAAAAGGAATAAATTTAAACTTTTTAAATTTAAAAATTTAAAAAAGGTGGGAAAAATGAAATAGAATTTCAAAAAAAACTTTTAAAAGAAATTTTTTTCCTTCAAAAAAACGTACTTTTAGAATATTATAAGAACCTAGAACTTATTAAATTAAGGTATATTTG
Organism: Ruditapes philippinarum; assembly: GCF_026571515.1. Lineage (NCBI taxonomy): Eukaryota > Metazoa > Mollusca > Bivalvia > Venerida > Veneridae > Ruditapes > Ruditapes philippinarum. Next base: position 51,836 of record NW_026861259.1, read on the forward strand.
TTTGCTACTGTAACCTTATGTAGTACTAAAATATTGCAGTTATCAACATTTAGATCTTTTTTGAAGACATAATTACTTTGATTAGTGTTGTCACTTCTATCTTTCTTTAGGGGTATTTACCTCTTACCCTTGAAAGAGGGGGGGGGGGTAAATAAAAAAATCAGGGAGTATATAAATTTGTACAGTATATGAAGTATGCTCAAAGTGCAAAAAGTGTTTTATATCTCGTGGTAATTATGATGAATTAAAAAACACTTAATCTTTGTTACAAGAAGGAAATAAAATCAAATGGTTGTTTAAATATTTACATGTTGTCTCACAGGTTATTCTGCTTTGTACATTATGTAAAATCAAATATCAGAAACAAATGCTGCTGCTTCTGCTACTGCTGCTACTACTTCTATTACTTCTACTACTACTACTACTACTACTACTACTACTACTGCTACTGCTACTGCTACTGCTACTGCTACTACTACTACTACTACTACTACACTGCTACTGCTGCTGCTGCTGCTGCTGCTACTACTACTACTACTATTACTTCTACTACTACCCTACTACTGCTACTGCTACTGCTACTACTGTTACTACTACAACTACTACTACTACTACTACTACTACTACTACTACTACTACTACTACTACTACAAATACTACTACTACTACATCTTCTTCTACTACTACTACTACTACTACTACTACTACTGCTGCTGCTGTTGCTGCTGCCGCTGCCGCTGCCGCTACCGCTACCACTACTTTTCACGCTGTCTCTATCACTTATAATTAAATCATCTTAGGTTGTTAAGTGCTATAGACTAGTTTACATGACTTTAATTGTTCACTTGATGATAGCGTAATTGTTCGAAAGTTTCAAAAACCATGACATTGAAGTAAGTGTGCTGCTTTATTGCACGGTGCTCCGATTCTTAATTAAATAGTACAAAAAAGATATACAATTAAAGACTTATTTCGAGGTCGATGTATTGTGTTTGGGTTGTTTTTTCACCTTAAACAAGTTATACCTTTCTCGCTTATCCGGTTAACAAGCTATATATTGACAGAAACATAAGTCACCATTTTTATATCGTAAACCATAAAAAATAGTGTATGCTCTTATTTCTTAAAGATTTTCTTTACCGTTGTTGTTCAAAGATTAAAATGCATGATTTGTCTCAAAAACAAATAAATGTACTTCTGTAGAAAGGCAATCACGAATATAATAATGTTTGAAGAATGGTTTAAGAGAATGTTTTGATGCTTGTTACCTGAAGAAAGTTGCGAAAATGATTCAGGTAATTGGCAATAACCTTTTGGATACTATAAATGATCGTCAAACTAATAAAACTTTTGAGAAATAAAAATAAAAGCATTTCTGGTATAATGGGCCTTTAAAAACTATAAAGGAGTGACACATGACTTCAGTTGTGAACAAAATAATTATATCAAATATCGTATGGGAGATCTTCGTCTAATGATTGGGTTTGTTTCGGATCCCTGCTACAGTGTAAACTCACTGGCCAAATAATCAAATGTGCACAGGTTCTATTTCCAACATGTATTTAAGAAACGGAGGTCCCATGTATCTATTGGTGTTCTACACCGGGCATGTAAAAAAACACTAGTCCCTTTTGGAATTGGGCAACAACTGTATAACTCACTACTCTTGAAAAAAACTCAACTAACCCAGCAATATGGCAAAATTGAATGATATATTACAAAGGGTTATTAATCAAATCGCCTTGTGTCGCTATCTTACAGCGGTAGCCTCCCCTTCACTATACAGAAACGACAACCGGTGACAAATATTATTCGGCTTGCATTTTATCGGTAAATACCAATCATTTTTGTACATGTATAAAACATTTGTACATGTTTATAAACATTTTTCCTTCAAATTTATTAATATATACAATGTTGACCTTCGATCTTTCAAAGATTTAAAATTAGGAAGCAGTGACACCTTACTGAAATTATTTTCAGGTTTCATATATAATAAATTTACTGTTTTTTTTATTCTGACTTCTTATTTTTAAATCCTTTTGTATTAATTGTATAAAAAAACATTAATTTTTCTTTTGACATATCTCATAAAAGGCATTGCCCATGGTTTCATTTTATAATTTCGTTATTTGGGTTTCCCCGCATGCCAAGTTTGGGCCCGAGTATCGATAAAAAAAATGTTCTGCACCGGAAAATAAAAAAAAACTAGGGCCCCCTTGGAAAATGCAGAACTTTATTTATGCATGCCCCAAAGAAAAAAAAAGCAAATTTAAATTATAAAATTGGCAAAAATTTAATGGTACCTGACAAAGGTTTGTTAATCGAATCGCTTTGGTTTGCAGTCTTACAGCAGTTACTTCCCCTTCAGAATACAGTTAAGATAATTGGTGACAAATATCCCTCGACTTTTGACTTGGAATTTTCGATAAATACGAAATGTATCATAGTATGCGGACCTTTCTGTTTAAAATGTGTCCGAGTTAAATTGTATACATATACATGCACCGTGCGTTAACTGGATTGCAGGTGTTATTTGCCCGCACTCCAGAGCATACCCATTGATTGGCTCATTTTTGCTGGAGTTTACTTATTGTGACGGAAGAGAAAGGGAAAGCGACAGAAATATCATATTAAGATGCTCGTTCATTGGTTACTTTTCTCCGGGGTTTCATATTGTGCCCACAGGGAACGTGGTTTTATGTTTCACTATGATACAAAAGAGGAGGAACATCAAAACACTCGACAGTTTGAACTGGCGTCTACAAAATCATGATGATGAAAAACACAACTTAAGGTCTCTGCAAAAAGAATCAATTAGATAGCCACGGGTTTTGATGCTCTTTCTATTACTTATTCTTGCACATGCATTTATACATTAATATAAATTCAGAAATTATTTAAGACGAAAAGAAATGTGACAGTAAGACACGGGTGCCTCGTTTCTGCTGTAGCGGATGACGAAATGCAAAATGTATGCATTACATAAATGCGATAATGTACAAACATGTTATACTTCAATTAGATCACAAGGTAAAAATATGTGCTGTCAATACTGATTTTTATTTTTAAACTTAAAGCAGCATGCTTCCAGACGCTATTTTTTATTAATATGTATTTATAAGTTAAATATTGTGAAGCGAACAAAAAATGTTATTTACACATTGTACATTGCAAATCGCCCATACAATCCACGTTTTCTCCGGGGTTTCATATTGTGACCACAGGGAACGTGGTTTTATGTTTCACTATGATACAAAAGAGGAGGAACATCAAAACACTCGACAGTTTGAACTGGCGTCTACAAAATCATGATGATGAAAAACACAACTTAAGGTCTCTGCAAAAAGAATCAATTAGATAGCCACGAGTTTTGATGCTCTTTCTATTACTTATTCTTGCACATGCATTTATACATTAATATAAATTCAGAAATTATTTAAGACGAAAAGAAATGTGACAGTAAGACACGGGTGCCTCGTTTCTGCTGTAGCGGATGACGAAATGCAAAATGTATGCATTACATAAATGCGATAATGTACAAACATGTTATACTTCAATTAGATCACAAGGTAAAAATATGTGCTGTCAATACTGATTTTTATTTTTAAACTTAAAGCAGCATGCTTCCAGACGCTATTTTTATTAATATGTATTTATAAGTTAAATATTGTGAAGCGAACAAAAAATGTTATTTACACATTGTACATTGCAAACCGCCCATACAATCCACGTAAGTTCCTAACAAATATGTACAATAAGCAAAAATAGCATTTACTGTGTTTGTCATGCAGTAAAATATGTTGATAAATACTGCAAAATCAGTCATTATACGCACAAAACATGTAAATTATTACTTCAATCTCGATTCTCCATGTCATGTCTTATATACTCTTGAAGGTCGGTGGATCTGTTTTCTAGCTCCTGCATAAAACGTTGCATATAAGGAAACTTAAAAAAAATTCTCCACCAGAAAAACTCACAAGTCGCTAATGGAAGGTTTCCATGAACAGGCTCAATCAAACCGAGCCTGCAACATTTTACAATTTTGCCGTGTTGGGTTTTCTTTAGGGATTCTGTTTTCTCTATTTTAACACATTAAAGTTAAGAAAAAGAAAAGATTTTTGAGTCAAGCTTGTTTTATTTTCAAACCATTTGTGATTTGACATTTTAACATTTGAGCCAAATTATGGAATGATTTTTGTTGTCTTGTGGTTGTGGTTGTTGTTACTGTTATTGTACATTATATCTATATTTATATATATAGAAATATATCAACAACGTATCATCCGCTTTATATTTACAATATCATCCGTTATTCTATGTTTGTTTTTCTTATTGTTAATAAATTCAGAGTCGTCTGCTAGCACTAGTCGTACCACGTCAGGACTAATTTCAACAGAACCAAGAATATTTGACTAACAAAGTGTGTTGGGTCACAGTACATTTAGTGAATGTAGAGATAAGAAAATTAAATCTGAGATTTCGATGAGGTCTGCTATATTTGAAAAGGGAAAATACGAAATATGTGGCAAAATTGTTGCTTAATGCAGTAAATATTTGCCAATATTTGTAACAACTGTACAGTATTTGCTACTACTGTTCTTAGAGATAAAGGAGTTAACTGTGATGGTATCTATGGATTTCACTGGGCATAGAGTTGTTATGAAAAGACTTATTTCATTTTGAATGAGTGGAGTTGTTGTTTTATTTCAATTGTCCGTTAGGGCATATGCAATAAGACAACTATAAAGCAGGTTGGACATTTGAAAAAAATAGGACGGATCTTATGTCCTATTTCTTGGCACATTATATCTAAATATATTTTGAATTGATAAAACTGCTTGCGATACCCGGTAATGGGTCTATAAGTACAAATAAAGCTTAATGTTTTACCAAATATGACCCTTGTTTTTTTTACCTTAATCTTTGATGAAAACATACATACGAAAACAAACTATTATATACTAAATATGACCTTTATTTTTGGAAACAACATACATTTAAAACTAAATATGTGAATACGATTTTTTTTCAGTATTAAAACAATGTTTATAGCCTATACAAATCCAAAGTACAGTGTGAACGAAAAAATAGAAAAAAAAAGAAAAGTAAATATCAAAATGCTATTTTTACATTATAAATCATACAGTGATCAGAAAAGATTGTTTAAAAAAAAAACGTTACTATAATTTAAGAAAGAAAAAAGTACGTATAATAAAACATGACTGTAATCTTTCATTTAGAATCAAATTACTACATACTTAATATGCCGTTTATCTTTTATAAAAAGCAAACGTTTAAAACAAACTGTTACATACTAAATACGACCTTTACCTTTGATAAAAAAAACATGCGTATAAAACAAAATGTTATATACTAAATATGAACGTTATCGAAAAAAAGCACATTTTAAACAAACCATAATCTATAATACACTAAATATGACCATTATCTTTCATAAAAACATACATTTAAAATCAAACTACTACATAATAAATTTGACGTTTATCTTTAGAACTACGGTTCTTGCGTAAATGATAAAAAATGAAAAGGGCTTTCTGTTTCTGCCTTATCTTGGATGCATTGAAGTATCACAAGGGTTGTATTTTTACTTTTAAATTTACGTATACACGTGTCATATAAAATTGTAATCAAAAAGGGGTAGAATTAAGGCCAATCTGCCATATTTATAAGTAGCGACTTGCATTCTATATATTCATAAACGTTGGCATTACTCCGATAACCGGGGAGGACGCAGTGCCAGCAGTAATAAGATGCATGCATTTACAACATATTTTTAATTCCAAAGGATTTACTTTGTGTGCAAATCAATAATTTTCATGCAAAAGCCACATGTAAATAGACGCCAAAGTATATGTTTTTGTTTTTTAAGCTGTAGCTTGGAACCGTTGTGAGTTCGTATTTAGAGTTATGATGTCTATCCGGATATATGGTTACTCGTTCAAATATATCTTCATGTTGAGTACAATGATGTTAATTAACCTGATCTTTTATTTACCATTAGTAAGATAACGCAGTAATGAAATATTGTGACATTGTGTTTACATAATTATACCAAGTAAGTAATATCAACTGTCTTTTAACTAGCTCATTAATGAAAAGGGTTTAATACTTATCCACAGAGTCATTTTTCTTTTGTTTTCATAAACATGTTTGATAATATTTAATAATTATATTACAATTCGTGTGAAATTATAAGCAGTTAATAATGTATTTATTTATTGAGCAAAACTCCGGAAAATGTGTTCCAATAGTATGAAGGATGATGTTGGATTATTTTACCAGAGTCACTCAAAGACGGCTCAACCCACACGCTCTGTCCAGCTTTTAACACAACGACAGTGTCAGCTGTATGACAGTCGTTATTATCTTTGTCTTGAATGTATGTCCTAGTATATGCTACACCATCAACCATTATATCCGCGTACAAATACTTGCTACCCAGCACACATAATGCTATAGTAAATAGATATGTTCCGTTTATTGCGGCCGTAAATTTCCCTGTCTGACTGTTGTAACCTTCTCCTTCATTGAAGAGTACTACAGGAAACACTATAACTTGACCTACAGGAACGGCAGTGTGACCATTTAGCCTTGCCTTGAATGCCACAGTTGGTGTCACAATCTTATCTGAAATAAGATCATTAGTAGGGTTTACAATTAGATATGGTTATGAAAGACACATTAATAGAAGGTATTGAATGTGTGCACACTTCGCCAAATTGCTACATGGCCACCTACATTTTATCACATCTGGATTAAAAAAGAGAATAACAGGCTGTGCTTCTAATTTCATTTATTTCTTGTATGTAAAACAAAACGTTGTTGAAATTTTCTAAAGGGAACAAGCATAATGGAGCGGGTTTACATGGTCAGTCTTCAAACAACAACTGAAAAATGAAACTATGTGACTGTTATATATGCTTTTGTTTCAATACTATATATTTTAACTCGATGCGACAATTAAAGCAAGAAATTGGTACAAGTATCTATAAAACTATGTATCTAATTTTACAAATCATGTGGCGAAACTGGCGACTGCCTAATAATTATGTTTAATAACACACCTAAGTTCCCTGAAATAAGAAAAAAACGACCGGGACACGAACTTAAATATGTTACAAATGTCCCGTAAGGTTAAACACAGAGACTCTTGATCTTATTTACAAGCTTTATTCCATCAATTACCTATTAGGTTGATAACGCTAATGATTTGTACTTCTATCAATAAAGTTAACATAGTGCAGCTACAAAGATGCTTTACTAACCAAGACGCCGGCAGGGATAATCAGACCGATTGTGGGCATTTTAAGCAGCTCATTCTTGGAAAGTTTAATATTTTTCATAAAAGAAAATCAAGAAAGAACGCATTTACACTAAATACCACAACTTCAATGCCGTGCACGAGAAACGTAAGTGTTTTATCAATTTACGCACGTGCCGTTCCGCATGGATAATTTTGCATGCAAATACATAATGTATTTTCTTTTATTTGATTGATAGATAATTGTGTACAATACTAAAATAACCATTTATTTAGATCGCAAACCATTCCTTAAGATCTCAAAATATTTTATCATGAAAAATGGTCAATAAGACACTCTTTGAAGTTCAGATTTAAAACTATATTTTTAACGAATTAATAAAGTCATACTGTGCGAGCTTCTGGCATTTTTCCCCATTTTCTCGTTTTAATAGTGTAACGCTAAAATAATGCAGTCTTCGCCTATAAAGCTAGCAAATCGCCATTTGACCATTTATCTGTGTTGGTGCAACTCAACAGAAAATAAATAAATAAATAGATAAAAATGAAATAAAAATAAAGGAATGTAAGAAGACAGAAGACACGTATTTGTAATTTTTTACAATTAAGTTACAATCTTTGTATCCTTTTTTGATAACTTGTATCATAAATCTACCTCTATGTTTAAGTTAAACTGAGTTATAAATCAATGGTTTCTTTATTAATTTCTTTTTAACATTTAAAATATTGACAGGTTGTTTTACAGGTTATCATGCTTTTTACCTTACAAACAAATAGCAGAATAACAGTAATAGAAACTTGTTTTTAAGAATAATATTCAAACAATAAGTCATCATAAAAATTGAAAAAAAAATAAACAAATACATTTACAGAGAATTACAGGTTAGATCGTTTTGAGAAGACGATTATTGAAAATTCAGAACACATTAATTATGTTTTGAACACAGGCGCTAGTCACATAATCAAATATTTTACATAACCGGTCTATATATGTATATAAAGATATAAGGCCCCCAACGAAACAAAAACATCATGCGGAACAAGCAAGAACACTGCTGCAAGAAAGGACCAGATCACGGTTATCTCTTTCTGGTCGCCATCTGAAAGGGTCAATCCAAGCGTTAACGCTTTTTATTTCATTAAAATCCCTCAAATATTAAAGAAATGAGTACAAGTTTCACAAAATGCCAATATTTTCAATCCATGTCGTTTTCGACGTCCAATCTTTTCATGTATACAAACACGATTTCTGGTCGATTTTTACGAAAAAAACAAAAAACGGCTAGAATTTCCACGTACGTTCCATAAACAAACTCTTTTCCTATCGATCTGCGAAGTCTTAACTGATCAAATGCCCTCTTCATACGTAATTCATTAAAAAATACACAAGGATCTCGCTTGTGACAGTATATTTTATCGCCATGTATATACTGTTCTGCTCTGAATATCATACAAGGATTTGATTGGTTAAGATAATTATCGGAATACTATTGACCAATCGTATAATACTATTTCTTTGCTTCATTTACCTGTCACTTCAAAGTAAAAATGGCGCACTTTACTCGATTTCCGTTTCTACAAACAATAATTTTTAAATATTTGCGTACAAAGAGGGCTCTAGTTCAATTTAGACTTCGCAGATTGATAGAAAAAGAGTTTGTTTATGAAATTTATGAGGAAATTTTAGACGTTTTCTGTTTATTTCGTAGAAATCGACCAGAAATCGTGTTTGTATACATGAATAGATTGGACGTCGAAAACGACATGGATTGAAAATATTGGCATTTTGTGAAACTTTTACTCATTTCTTTGCTATTTGAAGAATTTTAATGAAATAAAAAGCGTTAACGCTTGGATTGATCCTTTCAGATGGCGACCAGAAAGAGATAACCGTGATCTGGTCGTTTCTTGCAGCAGTGTTCTTGCTTGTTCCGCATGATGTTTTTGTTTCGTTGGGGGCCTTATATCTTTATATACATATATAGACCGGTTATGTAAAATATTTGATTATGTGACTAGCGCCTGTGGTTTTGAATACTTAAATAAGTAAAATGGTAAATTTTTAACTGTGAAGTTGAGTTGAATTTGTAATATTTATTTTTAAAAAACTGCTAAAACAAATAAAAATGAATATGATTCAATATGAAAATTACCCAAATTATAAAAAGACTGCCCCACTCTTTTTAAGAATTGTGCGTTACCAATGAATGTTCTGAACGATATTTATAGAATGTCCGTTGTTCAAATAGAATTTTCATGTTTTTTCATGGTAAAGTTAAAAATTAAACACAATATTGACAAATGTCTAGTTAGTTTTCTATTTACCCGCTCAGTGACCATTTACACTCGGATGGGCATATATATGTGCAAATATAATCTATGAAGTACATAGCATTGTTTCGTTTTAAAAATAGTGTGAATAAAGCTTATATGACTAATTAGTTTTACCTTTGAGAATTTGCAGTTCCTTTAATTTTGTATCAATAACCTCTGACGTTTTGTTTTGAAGTGCTTCCATTTTCTCACTTAACTTTTCCTGTGTTGTTTTAATGGTATTCGAATTTTTTGCCTCTTTTTCATCCATTTCATTCAGTTTCCGGTCAACACTTTTCACTGTTTGTTCCATTTCAGATTCCATTCTCTCCATTTGAAATTCCATGCGAACCATTTTCTCTAAAACTTTCTCTTCAAAATCATATTTTGAACAGTGGGGTTCCTCTGAATTTGCATATATGAATAGGTAATTCAAAAAGAAAATTTTACAAAATGAAATTCTCATCTTTATTTTCAAAGTGACACAAACGTATCTTCAAATTCGAAGAAGTTTAAATAAAAAGGAAGAGGGTCTAGTATGAGGGAAGCACAAAGAACATTAGTCTTATGTACTACAAATTTAACACCGTGAGTGAGGGAAGTTTAAAAAGTACAATCAAAAGTGTTTTTCATATTAAATTTGTAGTTCTAAATAAAGTTTAATAGGAATATAGTTATGTGGAAAAGCATTTAAACTGTTGAGAAATTTATAGTTATTCACAATCCATTAACTACTTTACATTATGCACATTATACCTCAGAAATCAATAGTTTCTTAATTCTCTATATACATGTATGTCAAATTTGAGTTTCATAATGTTAGAGCATGTTAGATATTGAACAGCTGAAAATAAGCTTTGAACGTAAAGTTATATATCGTAAAGGTAGGAAAATACAGATAAAGTAGTATTTTGACTTCCATACAAAATACTCATGCACTATAATTATACCAATTGCTAGTAGAGCGAAAGGTATAAAAGATAGATCTTGTATATACCAAATTAGTATGATTTTGAAACCTGAAACAAGATACAGTTTTTGAGAAATTAAAATGATACCATTTCTCAGGCATAATGGGCTTTAAGCAAAAATATGTCTTACATTTCGATTCTAGGCAATTTTATAAAAGATATCTATGAATGGTGATTCATCAGGCTTAGCCTAAACTGTACTTGCTTTTAGACCACTTTTTTAAATCTTATATATACAGTATATTAGTTTGCAGTTTAAAACATTTATAATTAACTATATATATCTTGGATTTTTGTAATAGTTGCTGCATATATGCAAATAAACTGTAAATGAATATTGCTACTTATATTTGAATATAGCACATTATAATATTCGTCATGTAAAACTTCGAGAGCAAAGTTATATTCATTAAGGCGTCAGAGGCGAAACAGAATTCATAAAGACATCATGTCATGGGCGTAATGAAATAGACGAAGACTGCATGGAATAAACGATATTCATGGAGAGTGGATGGAAGGAATGATACTCATGAAGACTGCAAATAAGATTAAGGTTACTTACCAGTTTTACTGGTGGGGGAAGACCTGAGATGCCTTTTCGTGCATTATTTAAGGCAAAAAGGTAATCGTAGTAAAACTACCGACGTTCCGTGACTTAAGGCCTCAACAGACGGTAGGATTTAGTTGTACAGCACTAATTAGAGATAAGATGTACAATTTTCAAAGCTATACAACACTTGCATTCAGAAGGTAATTCTACACTGTAAGAATCATCTGAGGTTTCCCCTAAAAAGGATCCCTTTACATTGATCTTATACATACTTTACTCACTAAATACTTTTTTCGCCATGAGTAATGATTGAAACACCTCCATTAAAAAATATATATATATCTTTTTAATGTGAAGTGAAGCCTGACCGAGACTCAAACCTGGGACCCTCGGAATACCGTACTGCGGCTCTACTGACTAAGCTATCTGACCGCATACAAACTACCTCCCCTCCCGTAATTAGAGAAAAATTCAATACCGTGACATAATCATTTTCGGAATAATTTGGGATTCGAACATAACACAACTTTGGGTCTCCTGAAGAGCTTTTCAACATCATTTTTACCCCATCTTACTACTATGTTTACTTTTTAGCCCTAATTGTTCTGGAATTTCATTCATAACACCCATTATCAGGAGATAATTTGGTTATCTGTTACTTGTCATTGTGGGAGGTCTGTAAAAATCTGTACGACAAGATTTTCAAAATAGAACATGTCCTATCCCTTACATCTAGACTTAAGGTTTCCGAAATCAAGAAATAGTAGCCTTCACACATTAAGATTTGTCTGTACATCTTAGTTTTAATTGGATGTTGTACTTCAAAATCCTTCCGTCTGTTGAGGCCTTTAGCTAGATAGATTCCTCAAATGACGCTACATACGCCCTCGAAATGACAGTTCTTCAGGCATTACATCTTTCACTTTCTATTTCTTCAGAAATTCAGCACGTGTCTCACTTGAAATCCGAGATTATCTCAGAAACATGAAGCTTCGAAGTTTGCCCACATCTTGGATTGCCAATAATTATAATAGTCGCCTTCCAGACGGAAAGGCCAGAGAAAGGGTTAGTATCTAAGATTACTTACTTTTTAAACTACCCTCAAAATTCTGGTAACCTGCTCTCAATTACAGATTTAATGTTAGAATAAAGGGATGTGTAAACCATGCTTAATAGTTAATGAATTTCTCACGGATGTTAACGGCCTTTAATTAACACTTTGTTTATCTTTATTTTAAACACCAAATATCCTGAAACATAGATCAGTCAAGACATGATTGACTGCGTGTCTGTGGGCCCATTTTCCATATGTCTGTTTTGTCTAAGAATAACGAAATGAAAGCTGGTACAGTTAAACTCTTGAACCTTGGTTTTAAAGTATTAAAGATAACAAGAAAATAACAACAAAGATAGAGAGAAACCCAGAACAACATTAAAAATAACAAAACTTAAAGGAAACCTTGGTAAAAAAAACTAATTTACAGATTTTAAATCAAATTGGCACTTGTTTATATATGATGGTACACGTGAAGCTTTATTCTTGTGGAAATAGTTTAAAAGAAATTTTAATGATTAAGACATATTTTGCCCCAGTTGTGTTAAATGTTAAATGTTGTTGTTTTTTTACAGTTTACATGGTCTGTGTCTGTAACCAAAAGAAATGTATGTTTTGTGCTGATGTTTCAAAATTCTAAATTTTACCAGTTCATGTTGAATTCTGCTTAAGCCGGTGCTGGGGGACGTGGACGGTGGTTTGCACTTGACAGTACCGTCCATGCACAGGCTCAATCAAACCGAGCCTGCAATATTTTCAATTGTGCCGTGTTTGGCTTTCTTTGGGGATTCTTAATTCTCTCTATTTTGTGGACAATGAATTCCATTTTTCGTCACACTGCCGAAAGCTTACAATCAAATGAAAAGTACTTATTTAAAATTTAATCGAATGCCAATTATCACTGACTCTTTATAGTTGTTGATACAACGAAAATAAGCTCATAACCAACTATTTTTGTCATTTCTTTTTATTTTGATTAGCTCGTAATATATGCCAGAAGGTACGACTACCTATCGTTTTTCCGACACGAAAAAAATATTAATTAACATATAAGGCAATATACAATAAAGGATTTTTTTGTGGGCGATATATAATTTTTACATTAAAAAACTGTACCGTCCTCTCTTTTCCGGTAAGAATACTTATACATTGACTGAAACATAAGACAGCAATTTTCATTCGTATGTCATTAAAAACAGTGTATGCTCTTTTTTCTTTAGGATAACATTTACATAGATTTCAAGACACAATATATCTCAGAAACAAATAAAGGTGTGCTTCTTTATAAAAGGCAGACATGAATTTTATAATGTTTGAAGAATGGTTTTACAGAATGTTAGATGTTTGTTACCTGAAGGAAATAACGATAAATGAGTGCTTATTGCAAAAAACAACAGATTAAATAGATTGTTGAGGTTATTAGCCAGTGAGTAACGTTTTGGATAGTATAAAGGGACAACTTTTGAGAAATAACAATTTAACAACATTTCTGAGGTATGATGTGCCTTAAAAATTATAAAGGAATGACAAATAAGCAAGAGTGCACGGGTTCGATATCCCGCTATTACGCCGACACAATGTCTTTAAAAACAAAGGTCTCATGTATATCTACTTGTGTTCTGCACTGGGCATGTTAAAGAAGCTTAGTCTTTTTGTTTGCAACTGGGCAACAACTGAATCATTCACTACCCCCGGAAAAAAACTCAAATAACTCAGCAATATGGCAAAACTGAATGGTTGTTAATTCGAATCGCTTTTTGATGCCATCTTAAAGCGGTAACCTCCCCTTCACTATACAGAAACGACAACCGGTGACCAATATTATTCAATTTGTATTTTATCGGTAAATAGCAATCATTCTTGTACATGTATATAACATTTGTACATGTATAAAACATTTTACTGCAAATCAATTATATACTCCTTTCAGAGTTAACAATAAACTTCAACATATAAGTTTCCATTTTTTCATAAAGCTTCATTTGAAAGAGATGTTAGTTTTCCAAGAAAATAATGATTTTGATATATACTAATAGCATTGTCATGTTTTCACTTTACTTAATGTTTCATTATGTTATTGTTTTCTCGTATGGTCGTGAGGTATCAATAAAAAATGTTCTGCACTGAAAATATAAAAGCACCCGGAAATGGGCAACAACTGAATCATGCACTACCCCGTTAAACAATCAACTAATATATGAATATGGCAAAATTGAAAGAAGTCTTACAAAGGGTTGTTAATCGAATCGCTAAGTCTTGCAGTCTTACAATGGTTACTTCCCTTTTACTACAACATGTAAAAAGAAACGACAACATTCGACTTGGACTTGGAATTTTCAGTAAATACCAGACATTATTGTACATGTATATAACATTGAACAGAATGCAATGCTTTTATATATACATATAAGTTTAGAAATTATAGAATGCAAAACGAAATTTGTCCGACTGATATACAAAGGCAAATAGGATATTGTACGTTTGTAACTCGCTTTTCATTGGACAATCGTGACGTTTATATTATTAGTTATAAAGATCGTTGACAGGTTATATGGCCCTATATAAACGGCTATTTGTAAATATAACCCGAGCCGAAAGGCGAGGGTTATATTGCAAACAGCCATTTATATACAGCCATATTACCTGTCAACAATCTTTATAACGAATTTATAATTCAGCAAGCACCATTTTTAGATAAAAAAGTAAGATTTCTTCATGAATCGACAGCAGCCGTGTATACAAAACTATATAAACGTCACGATTATCCAATCAAAAATGACGTTAGAAACGTGCAGTATTATAAAGATTTATAAACACGATGCTATCACTTTATGAAGATTTTTTTTCTAAAAAAGATGCTTGCTGTATTTTAAATTTATTATAAGTATTTCTGATGAGTTAATTTGACGTTTATAAACGGTGAATTGCAATATAATATATTTACAAATAACTGTTTATATAGGGCCATATAACCTGTCAAAAATCATGTATCAATTCATTGATAAACAAACCTTTTATACTTAGATAAGGCCACTAAATCACGAGAGTGCCGTCAATACTAGGGTTTTACGTTTTCAAACTTAAAACAGCATATCTCCAGTTCCATGCTAATTTTATTAGTAATTTAAAATGTATTTAAAAGTAAAATGTTGTAAAGTGAACAAAAATGTATGTTACACATTGTACATTGCAAAATGCAATTACAAATCACGTATATTACCACAAAATATGTACAATTATGCAAAATGGCCTTTACTGCGTTAGTCAAGCAGTAACAATATTATGATAAATACTGCAATAACTGTCATTAATGCCACAAACCAAATAGATAATTATTTGAATCTTGAATTTGTGTGCTTTTCTAAAGTCTTAGTATCAAGTTTTTACTTGAAGTTGGTTTTCTTGAAATATTTTAGCTTATGCAGGTATGCAGTTTTAATAGTTTTGACTTTGGTCTATACACACATAAGCTTACTTCTGTCCTGTCGCCATTTCATGTCATGTATGCTCTAGAAGGTCGGCAGTTCTGTTTGCTAGCTCCTGCATGAAATGTTGCATATGAGGAAACTTTTCTTCGACCAGAAAAAATATTGTTTTGACCTTAGCCTGTTATATTTTCAACAAATGTTTTATTATTTGAAATTTATGATTTTTAGTGTGTTGTTGTTGTGGTTGTTGTTGTTTATTTCATTGTACATTATATCGTCATTCTATAGGACAAATAGTACGAAAACACCTACCTGAATTACACACCTCAGGCAAAATGCAAGAAATTCCCAAATCATCCAATTACGACATTTAGAAAAGATTATTACATACAGGATATTCTTGTTCATAACAAATCCCACAGCAAACTATTTTTTCATCAATAGACACATTTATTGGTATGAATGGGGTCTCATAATAGGCATGCAATCAGATCACATGTAAATCTACTTATGTGGTGTATGCAGTTGTTGTAAGCGTAGCGACCGTCACATTTATTATGGTAAACAGGATGTAAGTTGTACCAAAGACATCTTTTTAATTTATCAAGAAAACGTTAGCGCACAATTTTACACAAACAGGCACACAGCCAGTGATTTTACAATAATGTGTCTAGAAATACGGGAATGACCAATACCGAAATTTTTTAGAAAATTTGCGGAAAAATAGATTAAGAGTAAATACTAAAGAATAACACGGCAAACTGCAATCAACGCCAAGGCGGGCATCGCTCAATGGCGTTAAGTCACTTCCATTGTTTTGTTTGATATATTTGTATGTTTCATTAATACTGCTGAAGAAGGCCACAAGGCCGAAAGCTACAGCAAATTTATATTGAAGTTTTTGATTACACTTCTAAATATATATATACATATTATCATTCGCGTTATATTTAAAATACCATCCGATATTCTTTGTGTGTTTTTCTCATTTCATTTAAGCTTGGAATACTGTCAATGTTAGCTTAATATTTTTTAGAACTAGTGGTACCACATCGAAAATCTTAAAACAGGAACAATTTCAACTTAACATAGCTGCTGCGGGATTATTTGACTGAAAAACTAAGTGCATTTGGTCACAGTACATTCAGTGAATGTAGAGATTAGATAATTAAATCTAAGTGAGGTCTGCTATATCTGTGAATAGGAACACAAATGCGAAATACATATATGCAGTAGCGTTAGTTCTTAGTGCAGTAGATATTTGCGTAAGTTTGAGACGACAGTACAGTATATGCTACTACTGCTCTTAGTATTACGGGAGTTTACGCTGATGGTATATATGGATTTCATTGGACATAGAGTTATTATGAATAAAACTGACCTCATTTTAAATGTGTGAAGTTCTTTTGTTGTGTAATGTTAGGGCTTGTGCAATGAGACAGCTATAAGATTATTAATGAAACGTTTTTTTCTAATTTAAGAAAGAAAAAGAAAGAATCATTTAATATGACCTTTATCTTTCATAAGAATCATACATTTAAAACCAAGCAACTATATATTAAATATCGTTTATCTTTTATAAAAACATACATATAAAACAAATATTACATACTAAATATGGCCTTTATCTTCAAAAAGCACATTTAAAACAAACTATTATATACTAAATACGCCATTTCGAAGTTTTTCTTTGATAAAAAAACCATGCATATAAAACAAAATGTTATAGGGCCCATACTAAATATGATCTTTATCATAAGCATTTTAAACAAACTATCATATACTTAATATGACCATTATCTTTCATAAAAAACATACATTTCAAAACAACTTACTACATACTAAATATGCCGTTTATCTTTCATAGCAAACATTCATATACAACGAAAGGTTACATCCTAAATATGACGTTTATCTTAAGAACTACGGTTCTTGCGTAAATGAGAAATAATGAGAAGGGCTTGCTGTTACTACCTTATCTTTGCAACATTGTACTATAACCATGATAACAACGGTTGTGTTTTTACTTTTAATTACACGTATACATTTGTCATATAAAACCTTCAAATAAAAAAGAGAAGTATTAAGGCTAATCTGCCCTATTTCTATGTAGCGTCTTGCATTCAAATTTGCAAATGTTCGAATTACCGCCATAAAGGCGAACACGCAGTATCCGTTTGGTTTAAATAGGTGCATTCGCTTCATCGTAAGGTTCCAATCAATACTTTTCATGCAATAAGTCACCTGTTAATAAAATCCAAGTTGTATATGATATTGTCATTTAAGCTCTGGCTTGGAACCTTTGTACTCCATCCGGCTACATGAAAACTTGCCAAAAATATCTTTATGTTAAGTACAATGATGTATATTAACCTGATGCTTTATTTACCATTAGTGAGATAACACAATAATGAAACATTGTGACATTATGTTTACATTATTATACAAAGTAAGTAATATCAAATGTCTTTAAGATTATGATGATAAATGAATGAAATGTTTTAATACCTATCCACAGAGTCGTTTTTCTTTTGTTTCATCAACATGTTGATAATATTTAATAATTGTACAACAACTCGTGTGAAATCATAAGCAGTAAATAATGTATTTATTTATGGAGCAAAACGCCGGAAAATGTGTTCCAAAATTGTGAAGAAGAATGTCTGATTATATTACCAGATGAACTAGCAAACGGCTGAACCCACACGCTCTGTCCAGCTTTTAATACAGCGACAGTGTCAGCTGTATGACAGCCGTTATTTGCGTCACCATACATGTTTGTCCTGGTGTATGCTACACCATCAACCATTATAACCACGTACATCCAATTGTTTGCCTGCACACATAATGCTATACTAAATAGATATGTTCCGTTTGTTGTGGCCGTGAATTTCCCTGTCTCACTGCTGAAGGCATCTCCTTCATTGAAAAGTACTACAGGAAACACAATAACTTGACCTTTAGGAGCAGCAGTGTGATCATTTAGCCTTGCCTTGAATGCCACAGTTGGTGTCACAATCTGATCTGAAGTAGGACCATTAGTAAGGTTAACAAAATGATATGTCGGTGAAAGAGACAAAAATAAAAGTTATTAAATGAGTGTACACTTCGAAGAATTGTTAAATTGCCATCAATATTTGACCACATCTTCGTTAAAATATAAATAACGAGTTAAGCATCTAATATAATTAAGTGCTTGTACCGAAGTGGATTTTCATGGCCCCTTAAGAGCAAAAACTACAAAATGGCACCATGTCATATATAATTTTGTTCTATACTAAGTGTTTCAACTCGACGTGACAATGATAGAAATGTGTCTTATCCTTACTAGTACACGTATATTTATAATAGTGTATTTAATAAAGATACTGTTGTTCATGATAAGTTGGACGAATAACACGTCTTAGTTTCCTTACATAAGGAAAAGGCGAATGGGCACACCCTTAACGCTTAACGAGTTTGAGTCCAATATTGCAAAGGTGCCTTATGATATACAGATCCTGTTTTTTATGTGTTTTTTTTGTTGTTCTTGTTTGTTTTTTGTTGTTTTATTTTTTCTTGTTTTTTTTCGAATAAATACCTAAAGGTTGATAAAAAATGATAATGGTTTGCATTTCTATGTAATAGAAAGAGTCTCGAAACACGAGGCTATCCGGTTTGTACGCGGAATTGAAATGAGATTGCCGAATGTCTTGATGTTCTTTCTATTTTGTATCAGTTAAAAATAAAAACATATATCCTGTTGTCACAATAGGAAACCCCAGAGGAAAAGTCACAAATGAACGCGCATTGGAATATGATATATGATATATCTAATGCTATCTCTTTCTCTGCCGTTATAAAAAGTTAACCCCGTATATGTATTATTTGAGTTTACTCTGACACATTTTCAGCAGAAAAGTCCCAAAACTATGATACAACTAAAAATAAAACATAATGCAGGTGTGACAACGAAACTTTAGTAACCAAGACGCCGGCACGGTTTATTGACGGATTGGGGGCATTTTAGGCAGCTCATTCTTTGAAAGTTTATTTTTTTATAAAAGAAAATCAACAAAGATTGCATTACACAAAATGCCTGTACAAGGAAATAAAGTGTTATATCTATTTACGCACGTGCCGTTCCATATGGATAATTTTGAATGCGAAAACATAATTTATTTTCTTTTATTTGATTGATAGATAATTGTTTACAATACTAAAATAACCAATTCTTTAGATCGTAAAATATTATATTATAAAAAATGGCCATAAAAGCACCCGTTGAAGTTCAGATTAAAAACTAAATTCATTAAACGAGTTAATAAAATTATATTGTGCGAGCTTCTGGCATTTTTCCCATTTACACATCTTAATAGTCTAACGTTGAGATAATGCGCAAAGTCTTCCGCCTATAAAGCTAGCAAATTGCCATTTTACGCTCTTTCTATGTTGGTGCAACGCTCAACCAAAAGAAGTAAATAAATAAAAGAATGAAAGAAAAATAAGGGAATGTAAGGAGACGGACGTCATATATTTGTTGTTTTTTTAAAGCAACAGTTTTCTATCCTTTTTGATCACATATATCATAAATCTACATTCACGTACATATCTACATCTAGGTTTACATCAACCTGCACATAAAAATCAATCGTTTTTTTCTTTCTTTTTTGTGTACCTTTTAAAATGATGATATGTTGTCTTATACAGGTTACTCTGCTTTGTACTAGATAGCAGTAATAAATACAATGTATAATAAATACTTGTTTTTAGAAACAGTATTCAAATAAAAAAAAAACATATAAACTTTAAGAAATGGAAATTAAAAAAAGACAAATACAGTTACAGAGGTTGACAGGTTATATCGTTTTTGAGAAGACGGTTATTGAAATATGAACATTAATTAAGTTTTGGATATTTCAATTTGTCAAATGGTCATAGGTAAAAATGAATATGTGAAGACATAAACTATGAACTACATAGCATTGGTTCGTCCTTGAACAATAATGTGAATGAACTAAAATTTATATGACTAATTAGATTTACCTTTAAGAATTTGCAGTTCCTTTAATTTTGTGTCAATAACCTCTGTTGTTTTGTTTTGTAGTGCTTCGATTTTCTCACCAAACGTTGCCAGTGTTGTTGTAATGGTATACGAACTTTTTGCCTCTTTTTCATCCATTTTATTCAGTTTCCGGTCAACATTTTTCACTGTTTGTTCCATTTCAGATTTCATTCTCTCCATTTGAAATTCCATGCGAACCATTTTCTCTAAAACTTTCTCTTCAAAATCATATTTTGAACAGTGCGGTTCCTCTGACTTTGCACATGTAAGTAGGTAATTCAGAAAGATAATTTTACAAAATGAAATTCTCATTTTTATTTCGAAAGTGACACAAACGTATCTTACAATGCGAAGAAGTTTAAATAAAAAGGAAGAGGGCCTAGTATGAGGGAAGCACAGGGAACATCAGTCTTATGTACCACAAATTTAACATCACGAGGGAAGTTTAAAAAGTACAACCATAGCTTATTTGTTCATAAGTGCTTTTCATATTAAATTTGTAGTTCTAAAGATAAGCAAATGAAGTTAAATAGGAACATAGTTATGTGGAAACGCATTTAAAACTGTTGAGAAATTAATAGTTATTCACAATCCATTAACTACTTTACGTTAGGCACATAATGCCTCAGAAATCGGAGACTGCATCGGTGAAACTTTACGAAATCTGTATGAGTGAAATGAAATTTTCGAAAACTGTGTGTACGAAAACTGTATTGGAGAAATGAAATTTACAAAAAATGTATGAGTGAATGAGATTTAAGAACGATATATGGGCGAAATGAGATTTACGAAACCTGCATGGGCAAAATGTGATTCTGCATTGGCGTATAAAAATCATAAAGACTCCATGGACGAAATGAGTTAATCTGTACCTTTTCGAATCTTTGTAAGCATTGGTAGGGATGAGGTTTGTGTCGGGTTGATAGCATCTATTGTTATCATTCGCAATACGTCGCCAATAACCTTAAATCCATTAGTTTGTCATGATTATATAAAAGTTGAGAATTTATTGATACAGTTATGGTAGAATTTCAGGATATTTACTTATTAAACTTCCCTCCCTCAAAATGGAGGAAATCTGCTTTGTACTGATATTATAGAAAAACAGTATAAGTTTATCATGATATATTTGAATATCTCACGAACATTTACGCCCTAACTTCATATTAATTGTAAACATATGAAATTCTGCCAAGATAAACGTTTTTTCCCATGGATTGTTTTCATTACATTCATTTTTCTCAGAACCCCCCCCCCTAAAAAAAACAACATAAAAATAAATAAATAAAAATAAAGTAAGAAATAAAAAGCTGTAAGTAAAACTTAAATGGCTTTCATGCTTTATGCAAATTGAGTATGACTATTGTTGCTACTAATATTATTACTCCTGGTTATTCTTTTTTGTTACATATCTCCATCCCCTTTCTACTTTTGATTCGCTTATAATTAGAATAACATAAAAATAAGATCATACTTGATACATGATAATAGTTTAAGTGTTTGGAAGTTAAATAAAGCAAATCATGACTCTAGAGATGTGCTGCTAACGCACGATAATTCGAGAACTGAGAACAATGCATGCCTGTATGTATAAACCATGTTAACGTCTTTAGGAACACAAAAAAATGAAATGCTGAATAAAACAAAACAATTGTTTACAGAAAAATGATGAATAGATAGATAAGAGGTTAAGTAGTAAGGCATTTAAATACATGATATCTAATAGATGCAACTTAATGTAAGAACATTTATAAGACGGACTATTTGTAGCATTTATATCTTACAACATGGATTTTTCGTCTAAGATATTTGCTTTGGAAGAAAGAAATGAAAATCATAACAAGATCTTTCCAACTTCCTGTGCAAATTTGAAATTAGAAATAAGAAATAAGATACATCTTCACAAATGTGCATAAACTATCGTTCATGCAATTCAAAATACTACCTACAAAATAACAGTTTTACTTAATTCAATCGAATGTTTATATAATATCAATTACGTAGCTGGTAATTAGTTCAAAGGTATGCTCAGGCTGATAATTTTGTCGAATATGTGCATACTTAGTTTGATTTTACGCGCTTGATTTAGGTTAAAACTTAACTTTTATGACACTTCGTTAACTGTATATGTTATATATGGCGACTGCGTCAGAGTGAAACTTGGAATGCATTTTCATATGTTATCTTGTATTTATTCATCAGTATTTAACATGTATTTTAATAAGTAACTTTCAATTCATATTATACTCATTTGAATTCGTTTAGAATATCTATTAGAGTGACCATGTGTCAGGTCTTCGCAGCACAATTGGAGAGAAATAGAATTCCTAAAGAACCGCAAAGAACGGCAAAATTGTAAATGCTTCAGGCTAAGTTTGATTGAGTCTGTTCATGGACAGAACTGTAAAGTGCAAGCTACTGTCCATGCCCATTAGCACCAGCTTTGGAAGTGTTAACACTAAATCACGTTATGATAACATTTTGAATTTAGAAACATCCGCAGATATGTTTATACGGCGGTGATTCATATACGGTAACAAACCAATGCCTACAATCATGGCATTTTTTATTGTAATTCATTTCATTATTTTATCTAAGTCCGATAAAATAGAATATGTGTAGAACTATAGAAAGTTTTTTCTACTTCTTTTTTTATTGAGTACGGAAATAACGGATATATTTCTGTAAATATATTACACGTCATGCCAAAATTCTTTTTTTTTACGTTAGATAACTATAGACTAATGGTAAGAGATATTTTTTATAATAACAGCATATTTTACGTTGGTAAAGCATTTAACTTAACTGTTTTATTAAAAATAAAACGGTTAGAAATTGAAAGAGAAACGTTCAGAAAAAAAATGTTAAAAACAAAAATTCTCTACAGTTCAAATAATTCTTACTTTAAGAATATTTTAAGGACCCAGCACTCATTAAATTAAGGTGTAACTATTTGCTACTGTAACTTGATATATTAATAATATATTGCAGTTATTAGCATTAAGATCTTTTTTTAAAGAGATAATTTCTTTGATTATCAGTGTTCAAACTTCTATTTTTAAGGGTATTTTTACCCCTAACCTTTGAAAACTCGGGGCTAAATATAAATCAGGGGTATATAAATTAGTACAATATATTAAGTATGCTCAAAGTGCAAATAATGTCTTATATCTCGTGGTAAATATGATGAAACAAAAAGTACTTAAACTGTGTTACAAGAAGGAAATAAAATCAACCAAGAATCGAATACAAAAGAGAAACGTGGCAAATTTTGAGTTTGACTTTATTCATGTCGTTATCTCTTACATTTAATACTTGATTCTATTTTCATAAAAATAAAATTACATTGCAGATATTTCATTTACATGACATTTTATTGATAAGAGTTTCCCCGAAACCCTTGGTTATAGCGCCGCTATTGCTATACTTAGCATTACCTCAAAATGTGGTAAGGTTAACGAACTAGGGTCACCACTAGAACAAGGCAACTACTTTGTCATGCACTACCCAGAAAATAAACGCTCTGCAGGGGCGGTGCAATATAGGAAATCTCAGGCAAAAGTAAATAAATAAACAAGATATGTCAACTGTTGAATTTCACTCTTACAGCAGTTATTTCTTTCGTTGATGAATTGGCATTGAAAAAAACAAGAACAAAGATCAACAAGGCAAAGGCAAAGTTTACAGGACGCAGCCCCGGACACACTAAAAAAACCTAGAGCGGACATAAGGGTGAAAGGAGTGGGACATATAATGTGAAATAATATCAACTAAAACGGACCCATAAAGGAATTAAAGGGATAAGGGCTGTAAGGGTGAAAAGGTGGGGGGGGTAAAAATGGGTGAGAGTGGGGGATTGAGAAAATACTTACCGTCAACGACAATCCAACAAGACAGACATCACTAAACATGTAAACATCCAAAACAAGTAGCAAAACAGACATGAAAAACACATGAAGGAACACAGAGGGGTACCGCCTTGGAACGGTCAGTGGTAGTTAAACCACTGGGGAGTTTAAACCGGTTTTAGACGCGCCAAACCTCACTCTTAGCTCCAATATGTTCCTGAATGACATTAAAGTGTAAATAAAAATAATCCCCGCCAAGTGAAATTCTAACAATGGTCATGGTTACATTAGACGAAATAAATAAAACACATACAAAATTATGTAAATATGTAGAAAAAAGGTACAGCCTAATGACCATTACCAAAGTACTCGATGCCTTAAAGTAAGCCAGAGCAACAAGAAAATCACCTACAAGGGTCCGACGAAGCAAGACAGAAGACGAACAATTCAGTCCCAACGGGCTTTAAGAACTGTCCATCATATATATTGAAAGTCGCCCACAACGGCAATCAGTGATGAATATCGTCATTTTGTTGTATTTCAATATATAAATGATCGGCAACTATCAATTATTCTTGTATTAAATTGTACAGAATGCACTTCTCCTTGACAGTACCATAAGTTCAAGATTTAAATCTGACAACTGATACAGAAAAAAGCAATGATAAAAATGACGTGCATTTTTCTTAGAATTGTTGTGGTGTTCAACCATAATGTCTTAATCAATTAATACTAGTACAATTGGGACGTCCTCGACTATTATCTATAATAACCTCGGAGTTAATACAGATTAAAAGTAGATCTACCACGTGGTTTCAGATGTAAACAAAACTAGAAACTGTAATCTTCGATAATGTACGTAAATCGAATGTATATATTTGATATCCAAAGGAAAATTAAGTCGGTTTGATACAATTATGATTGAATATATGTCTGACAGCCATTTATATAAGCCAACTGATGTAAAAAAAATTAACAAGTCCGACTAAATGTCAACAGGTTGGCATTTTGTACTTTCGGATTCTACAACCATAATAATAAATATATAAATAATATATTGTTTGCTTTTGTATAATTTAGATAGACTTTTACTTGATATAT
Organism: Ruditapes philippinarum; assembly: GCF_026571515.1. NCBI lineage: Eukaryota > Metazoa > Mollusca > Bivalvia > Venerida > Veneridae > Ruditapes > Ruditapes philippinarum. The sequence goes on from NW_026861259.1 coordinate 77,433, forward strand.
TGGAAATAAACTTGCCAACAACTCCAAGCATAAAATTGCTTTTGTTTACATATCAAGTTTCTTAGCATAGGTAAGACCAAAATACCATATCCGTTCTGTGTATTCATATTGTTGTGTTCGACGTCCTTATCCGCAGACTGATGGACAGGGCCGGAAAGTTGTGATTAATATCAGTGAGGCGGCTGTATACTAAGTAACAAATACAATGTAACTTTAACAAATCATTGATGAATTAAATCAAAACTACCGCTCAAGCCGGTGCTAGGGGCGTGAGGGATGTTGCACTTATCCATTATCCCTCATGTACAGACTCAATCAAACTAAGTCTGCATTTTTCATGTAATTTTGTTGTGATTATTGCTTCCGAGGGATCACTTTGTTTAAAGATTGTTTTACCATTATATAGATAGATATATACAAACATTTCCGCCCAAATAAATACAGTAATTGTTTGGTTAGTTTTTTATGGCCCAGTATTCTTTTGGAAAGTCTAGGGTTCAACTAAGGTATAAGCTAAAGTTGGAAATATATGCACAATGGGACATCTTAAGATTTTTTCCACAAGTAAATCTAGAAAGCCGCCACAAAACACATAATTTGTCATAGAAAGTGTATTGCGAGATACTGATATTTACAGTTCAAAATAAGTCGGCTTTAAATAATAATTTAATAAAATGGAAGGCTGTTGAATTTGACTTTCAAAATTAATGATCTGTGATTTAATCCATCAAATCCAGTAAATTTATTTTTAATGTGTTATTTATAATTGTATATGATTGTCTTAACCTGTATTAACATATTCTCATTTGTAATAAATCATTACATATAATGAGATATGCAATTCAAAATATATTCAATTGTTATAATAAGGCCTCGTTTTCAATATATGATAGATGTTAAGTTGTTGTTGTTATTGTTGCTGTTGTATTAAATATTGTACTATTTGACAATTGAAAATACAAAATGTATAGAACAGATCTATACCGTTTGGCTTATGTCTTATAAAGATGTAGTATATTATTCATTTGATATATACCTGCTTGTATATAGAAAATCTAAGCTGCATTTAATAGCCACTATTGTTAATTATTTGTAATCTCCAATCATCCATGAAAGGGTAAATATCAAAATCTTCCAAGCTGAGAGGGATCATGGCTTGAATGGGGCCGACATGGCTAAGTGGATAATGTTCCTTACTTTAAATCTGCTTTCCCGTAACAGCCAGAGACTATCCATGCGATAAAGATATCCAGTTAGCTTTAAGAATGTCAGTGGTTCTACTTAGCTGACCGCTCGAACCTAAAATAATCAACAAAGGGGCATGTGATGTCTTATGATCTTATACAGTCTCAATGTAAACCCAAAGAAAATTTAACATATACGGTTGAGATTTTTATACTTAAATTCAATGCAATTATAATGTTTTCTCTAATGACATCATGTGAAACACTCATGAACGAGTTTTACAAATAGTATTATTGCAAGATAGATTAATTTACATATTAAAACAAATCTGAGCTTTATTTAAAAACGTGTTTCATGTTACACTTAATGGAGGAATATTTGCATATAAATATTCATCCTTAAATTGCCTTTTCAAACGGATTTGCTCGGCTTTAAACTTCTAACAGTTCAATCAAAGTTTAGGGACTTTGGTATCAAAATAAAAATGTTGAGCAACTGACTTGCATGCAGTCTGACCAGCCCCTATACTGGTGACAAAGGCTAAACACTTTTGGTTATACAGTAAACTTTGTTTAACTCTTCCATTCTCATGTATATTCCATACATCATCATCCGATTTTCATATGCTTCAATGTTCAGCAATTAAAATCGGTATATTATTCTGTTGCAATTTTCAGAGTATTGTAAACATATTCAGCTAAATTGTTTGCAAAATTATAATTTATTTCAACTATCAGAGTATCTTCTGCATTTATGATACCCGTATTTATGCACTTTTGTGTATGTTAGGTCCCAGAGGATGTCCTCAGCAATTACAGAATGTTATTATCCTATTCTTTAAGTAATGGTCTCCATTGCTGAGCGATTAAGGTTGTTGACTTCAAATCACTTGGTCCTCATGACTGATTGCCGAATCCCGAAAGGGACTTTGAATTCTGTCATACTAGGAAGCTATCCAACTAGCTTACAGAAAATCGGTGGTTCTACTCAGTTGCCCGCTTGTGCGTAGAATAATGCACGAAAGGGCTACTGTGGCCTACTTCCACCAGTAAAACCTGAATTTCAGGAAGTCTGATCATTAACAGAACGTTGGTAAACTCTTTTATATTTTCAGGTATGTTCAGCATAGCAGGATGTTCTTAAGTTTATTCTATATTAACTGTATTATCATCATTTATTGAATGTTTGATATATTATTGTATATATTTTATTTAAAAACATATATACTATATTGTATGTTTCAGGCATCAGAGGATCCTCAACAGATACAGAATGTTAACATTGTAATGAAAGCAATGAGGACGCCATATGATACTGCATTTGTGTCCCTCAAAATTATGTTGCTTTTTGTATGTATTTTATAATACTAGTATGTGGACTAGAGATGGTGATCATAATTCACTTTCCCCATTACACCGTCAGTTCAAATCCAATCAGTGACTTTGAAATCTCTCATGTTTGGAATCTATCAAGTTAACTCATGGAATGCTTCACTCCATTGACTGTTCTATCTAAAATAATGCACAAAGAGGCTTCTGATGCCTTTCTGTAAAGGGCTTCTATCATATGACCTTGGCAGTATAGGTCTGACTTAAAACCTAACGATCTTATGGGCCAATATACTTTTCAGAAAGCCATTGCATGCAGGTGAAATAAAGAAGAATTTTGAAGAAATAATTACATTAACAATGCTAGTCTTGCCATTATTATACTTCTACCATTTTGCTTTAAATCAGCAATACATAGCATTTTATTGTATCTATTTTTAGCTTGGAATACTGACAGAATTAGCTAAATCAGAATCGTCTTCTAGAACTAGTCGTATCACGTCGTGCATATTTCAGAAGGACCAATTTCAACTAAATCTGGCTGCCCCGAGAATATTTGACTAACAAAGTGCGTTAGGTCACACAACATTGAATGAATGGAGAGATAAGAAAATCAAATCTGAGATTTCGATGAGGTCTGCTGTATGCGAAAAGGAAAACATGAAATATATGGCAACGTTGATGCTTAATGCAGTAAATATTTGCCAATGTTTGTAACAACTGTACAGTATTTGCTACTACAGTTCTTAGAGAACAAGGAGTTGACTCTGATGGTATATATGGATTTCACTGGGCATAGAGTTGCTATGAAAAGACTTATCTCATTTTAAATGTGTGAAGTTGTTGTTTTATTTCAATTGTCTAATGTTAGGGCAATTGCAATAAGACAGCTAAAACATAAGTTAGATATTTTAAAAGATAGGACGAATCTTACGTCTTACTTTTAGACACATTATACTGATATATATTATGAATTGATAAAACTGGTTGTAATGCCAGGTAATGGGTCTATAAGTTCAAATAAAGCTAAATGTTTTACCAAATATGACTTTTGTTTATGACCTTAATCTTTGATGAAAACACACATACGAAAAACAAACTATTATATACTAAATATAGGAATACGAACATTTTATTTAGCATTAAACATGTTAAAACAATGTTTATAGTCAATACAAATCCAAAGTACAGCGTAAACAAAACATAGAAAAAAAAGAAAAGCAAACAACAAAATGCGATTTTTTCATTAAAAAAATGCAGTTATCAGAAGAGATTGTTTAATGAAGCGTTATTCTAATTTAAGAAAGAAAAAAAGAAGTATTATTAAATATGACCTTTATCTTCATAAAACACATACATATAAAACAACTTTTACATACTAAATACCGTTTACCTTTCATAAAAACATACATATATAACAAACTGTTAGATATTAAATATGACGTTTATCTTTCATAAAAAAAGCATACATATGAAACAAAATGTTATATACTAATTATACCTTTATCTTAAAAAGCACATTTAAAACTAAATATGAACATTATCTTTCATAAAAAAAAAACATTTAAAAATATACTACTACATACTAAATATGCTGTTTATCTTTATGAAACAAACTGTTACATACTATGACGTTTATCTTTAGAACTACGTTTCTTGCGTAAGAAATATTGAGCAGGACTTGGTGTTACTACCTTTTATTTACGACATAGTACTATAACAACGGTTGTATTTTTTACTTTTGAATACACGTATACATGTGTCATATAAAACTTTAAGTAAAAAGGGAAAGAATTAATGCGAATATGTCCTATTTATAAGTAGCCACTTGCAACGTTAGCATTATCCCGATATCGGCGAGGACACATTACCCACAGTAATAAGATACATGCATTCTAAAAACATATAGACCTTTTTACGACGCGGTCCGTTGCTACGAAAAATTAGACCGGCATTAGAATTTTCTCGCGCATGCGCAATCTACGTAGGCCAAAAAATGCTTCGCCTTACATAGAAATATAGTAGAAGTTCATAGACAAGAGTTAGTTCAAGGTAAACGGTAGAATGTTATATAAAATAGCTTTCAACAAATATAGAAAAGATGACTTTATAGCTTTGTGGCGAAGAATGCCATAAAAAGGCATGGAAAAGATACTTTTTTAAGAATTTACGATCACGGACCTGACACTGAGATCATTTTTTGAAAGAATATGTGGAAATATATCTATTAGCAAATGAAAAGTCAACTTATTTGCTCGTGAAATAGTTCATTTAAAAACAAAAGAAATTATATAACATGAAATCGAGATTAATTATCATTCAGAAAAAATATAAAAACAGGTGATAATGCATTTTTAGTGTTCAATATACCTGATTATATCCTTTATCCGATTTGCCTGTGATGCAAACAGAAATTTTTTTAGATTATTTAATAGATTTTAAATTTTTATTTTTTTTTTTCAAAATCTTGAAAAGTTAAGATGGGTTGTTTGGAAAAGATATAACACACTTCGTAATACATGTCATTTTTAATAATGCACCTCACACAATTTTTCTCTTCTCAAAATCCATAAACATTGATCGGTATATTTAAAAGTTACATAAATTAACATTACCATCTTAATAAGCGTAACTGATTAACTATATCATGATATTTAAACGTCCCGGTTGAATGAACAAACGTTCAAGTGCCAATCTGTTTGACACTTGCCGCCTGACCAATCCAGTTATTCAAAGGAAGTGTACAATACAAATTGTGTAATATTATGTAATATAGGGGTAATAAAATTTTATCTTTAACACCCTGCTGTTTCAATTTAAATTACTGATGGAAAAGTCGTCTAATGATACCTTAAACAAAGACATGTGTGTGCCCGTTTTGACCATTGAATTATTACTCCCGCACATTTTCGTAGATCTGTTAAAAATAAATTCACGTTTTCAGTACTTACCGTCTTAATTAAGTCATCCCAAAATTAATATTTTTGGGGTGACATAACATGAAATCGCATCTATTAAAGCCTTAAAGTATGATAAACTGTATAGACATCGTTATTGCTTTCTGCCCTACGCAGAATGCGCATGCGCGAAATGCAACATTCGTTGCTATGGAAAATCGTATTGTAAAAAGGTCTATATTCTATCAAAAGGATTTGCTTTTGTCTGCAAATCGATACTTTTCATGCAAAAAGTCACATTTTAATAAAAGCCAAGTTGTACATGCAGTTGTCTTTTAAGCTCTGTCCTCGAACCGTTTTGAGTTCATAACTAGTGTTCCGAAGTCTATCCGTTACACGGGTACTCGTCCAAATATATATATATATATTTATGTTGAGTACAATGATGTTAATTAATCTGATGCTATATTTAACATTAGTGAGATATGACACAGTAATGAAACATTCGGACATTGTGTTTACCTAATTATACCAAGTAAGTAATATCAAATGTCTTTAAGATTATGATAATTAATGAATGAAATAGTTTAATAGCTATCCACAGAAACAGTTTGCATTTGTTTCATCAACGTGTTTGATAATTATTAATAATTGTATAACAAGTCGTGTGAAATCATATGCAGGAAGTATTGTGTTTATGTATGAAGCAAAACTCCGGAAAATGTGTGCCAATAACCTGAAGAAGGGTAAATTATATTACCAGAGCTACTACCATATGGCTGAACCCACACACTCTGTCCATGTTTTAACACAGCGACAGTGTCACCTGTATGACAGTCGACATCATCGGTGTCTTTAATGTATGTCTTAGTGTATGCTACACCATCAACCATTATATCCACTTTCAAATGTTTGTTTGGTAGGACACAAAATGCTATAGTAAAAAGATATGTTCCGTTTGTTGTGGCCGTAAATTTCCCTGTCTGACTGCTGTAAGCATCTCCTTCATTGAAGAGTACTGTAGGAAACACTATAACTTGACCAGCAGGAGCGGCAGTGTGAGCATTTAGTCTTGCCTTGAATGCCACAGTTGGTGTCACAATCTGATCTGAAACAGGATCATAAGTAAGGTTTACAAAATGATATTGTTATGAAAGACAAATTAATAGAGGATATTGAATGTGTGCACACTTCGCCGACTTGCTAATTGGCCACCTACATTTTATCACAACTAGATTAAAAAGCAGAATTACAGGCTATACGTCTAATTTCGTTTATTGCTTGTATGTCAAACAAAATTTTGTGGAAATTTTCTAACGTGAACAAGCGTAACGGAGCAGGTTTACATGGTCACCCTTCAAACAAAATTGATAAATGAAACTATATCATATATGATTTTTTGTTTCAATACTATGTTATGAATTTCAGCTCTATACATCAATCATAGCAATGTACCTTCTCTTTACTGGTACAAGTATCTTTATAATTTTATACTTAAATTAGAAGATACTGTTGTGGAATTCGAGACTACAATGATTATGATGAATTACGCGCCTTAGTTCTATGACATAAGGTAAAAGCGACTGTGCGTAACAGGTCCGAGTCAAATATAACGAATGTGCCTTGAGGTTGTTTATTCCGTAAAATAGTATTGCCCGGCCGTTAATATATTTTGACCTGACTAAAATTTAATGTTAGCAAAGTCTACAGGCGCATCAATGAAAGCTGTATTTTTTAATTTCGGGTATGTGATAAAAAGAATATCAAATATTTGGTATGTGATAAATAGAATATTAAATTCGTGTAAGTTCATATCTATTTATTGAACTTATTACTATAAACAATATTGATATATTATAATTTTATACATCTCGTTCAATTCATTCAGTATTAAACTTACACTCATTCAATACCCTCTATTTATTAGATGTGTGAAGTTGGCAACCTATCGGTCAAACGGCCTGAAGTTGGCGGCCTGATGGCCCAGCGGCCTGGCGGCGTGAAGTTGGCGGCCAAGCGACCCGGTGGCCAAGCGACCTGGCGGCGTGAAGTTGGCGGTCTGGCGGCATAAATTTTTTATTTGTAGTAATGTTAAAAAAAATAAAAACGGCAATTAATGAAGGACAATCCTTGTTATTTTAAGTTATTTAATGGATATATAAAAATAATAAAAATCACTTTGAGAAAACGTTTTTATTTAAACACAGGGAATTTTACAGTTGTAGAAATGTTCTCAATAAGATAAAAACAGGGCATTATGAAGTTCTTAAGATTATTCTTGGTATATCCAGGTTTTAAAAAGAAAAAAAAATCACTTTGAGATTTTTAATTCTATCATTTTTGTGAAGTTGGCGGCCTGGTTGCCCATCGGCCTAAAATTTCTATGTTGTTGAAATGTTATATAAACAATATACAGGAATTTAATGAAGTTCTAAAGACAATTATTCTTATTTTAACGATATATAAACAGAAAAAATCACTTTGAGAAAAAAGATTTATTTTATCATTTTTTCGCTCGACTATTCGATAAGAATAAGTAGAGCTATTGTAGTCACCCGAGCGTCGGCCTCGGCGTCAGTGTCGTCGTCTGCGTCGGCGTAACCACTTATGTTAAAGTTTTTGTAATAGTTCAAATATTTTCAAAGTCCATTGACATATGGCTTTGAAACTTTGCACAATTGTTCACCATCATTACCCCAACCTGTAAACAGGAGGAGGTAATTGTATCAAGCATTTTTTTTTACTATCAAGCACTAATAATAGTCGAGCGTTGCTGTCCTACCGACAGCTCTTGTTTGTGAAACAATTACATTTACAGAGATTAAAAGCTTAGATAACTATTGGAAAGGACGCTTATTGAAGTGAAGTATTAAGAAGACATAGATTATCTTTTTGATACTTCAATTAGTTAAAGGGACTCCACTGAGTTTTTTAACATGATGGGACTGAAAATATTTTAAGACCACTAATCTTTGTGCAAAATTTCAGATCATTTGCGCACTTCGTTTTCCAAAATAATGATTCAAATTGTGAAAAATGACTCAAATCAGGCTAAAAAAGCATAAAATTACGATTTTCAATTTATTTCAAAATATATTTCTAACTATCATTGCATATAGATCTAATTCTGTTTAAAGTGGCCCAGCTCATTTTTGTAAGAAATTCAAATGTTATGTTTTAGGCTTTTAAACCTCAGTGGAGTCCCTTTAAATGGTCATAGGTACAAAATTATATATGTTAGACATTAACTATGAGCTACATAGCATTGGTTCGTTCTTTAACAATAACTTGAATAAACTAAGTATGAGAAATTAGTTTTACCTTTTAGACTTGGCAGTTCCTTTAATTTGGTCTCAATAACCTCTGTCGTTTTGTTGTGTTGTGCTTCGATTTTCTCACTTAACACTTCCTGTGTTGTTTTAATGGTATACGAAAGTTTTGCCTGTTTTTCATCCATTTCATTCAGTTTACGATCAACACTTTTCACTGTTTGTTCCATTTCAGATTTCATTCTCTCCATTTGAAATTCCATGCGAACCATTTTCTCTAACACTTTCTCTTCAAAATCATATTTTGAACAGTGTGGTTCCTCTGACTTTGCATATGTCAGTAGGTAACTCAAAAAGAAAATTTTACAAAATGAAATTCTCATTTTTATTTCCAAAGTGACACAAACGTTTCTTCCAATGCGAAGAAGTTTAAATAAACAGGAAGAGGGTCTAGTATGAGGGAAGCACAGGGAACACCAGTCTTTTTACCAAAAATTTTAACCCCCCGGGGAAGTTAAAAAAGCCAACATCATTAGGTTTTAGTTCAAAAGGGTTCCTTTTCCCATATTAAAAAAATTTGTTTTTGTTTTTTTGTTTGTTTCTTTTTAACGCCTTTTCCCAACAGTATTTCAGTCATATAGGCGGCATTAAATTTGTCGATCTAAAAGATAAGTAAACAAGGTTGAATAGGAACATAGTTATGTGGAAAAAGCATTTAAAACAGTTGAGAAATTTATAGTTATTCACAATCCATTTACTACAATACATTTTATTTTAAAACAATATGCCTCAGAAATCAATGTTTTCTTAATTCTTTATATATGTCATATTTGAGTTTAATAATATTTTATTTAAAGATGGAATAAGAGCACGTTAGATATTGAACAGCTGAAAATTAGCCTTGAACATAGTTATGTATCGTAAAGGTAGGAAAATATTAACAAAGTAGTATTTTGACTTCCAAACAAAATACTAATTCACTATGATTATGCCAATTGCCAATAGAGCTAAAGGTACAAAAGATAGATTTTGTATATCGAAAATTAGTATCTTTTTGGAAACGGAAACAAGATACAAAAATAAACAGTTTTTGAGGCATTATAGGGGCTTTAAGAAAAAAATATGTCTTACTGTTCTATTCAAGGCACTTATATAGAAGATATCTGTGAATATTACTTCTTCAGGCTTATCCTATAAATACACTAAATAGTTGTACCATTGATACCACTTTCTAAAGTTTCTTTTAAATAGGAATGGATTTTGATTAAGACATGCAGTTTTAAACGTACGATGGTTTTCAGTTTATATAAACATTTATAATTAACAAAATATTTCTTGGACTTTCGTAATAGTTGCTGCATGAATGCAAATAATTTGGAAATGAATATTGATACTTATATCTGGAAAAAAGCACACACATTTAAGTAAATATCCGAGATTTTCCGATTTCTGTTACCAAGATAGAGAGGATTATAAATTCGAAGAATGCACGGGATGAGAAGTTCAAGCAAAATGATATTGACGTTGGAAACATGGGCGTTATATTTTTCACGAAGACTGCTTGAGAAAATTGACATTCATGAAGATTACGTAGACGGAATTCTAAGATTGCACAGGCGAAATGTTTTCTTGATAAAAAACTTCGTGAGTAAAATTATATTTTTAAGGCAAAAGAAATTCACGAAGAGGGCGTGTCAAATTGAAATTAACGAAGGTTAAATGGAAAAAAAAGATATTTATGGAGGAATGATATTCATAAAGACTGCAAATGAGATCAATAAAGGTTGGACAAATGGGCGATAAATCTTTTTGTCGGGTTTTACGTATTACCATCACAGTATTGGTCATATGGCGACTTTCCTGCTTTACTAGTGGAGGAAGACCTCAGATCTCAGGTGCCCTTCCGGTCATCATTTCTGGCACAAATGGGAACCTAATAAGAACCTGGGTAGAACCACCAACGTTCCGTGAGCTAGCTAGATAGCTTCATTACATGGAAAATTCAACATCCCTGTTGAGATTCGGACCCATAACGGTTTAGAGTAAGTAGTTAGAAGTCAAGGACCTAAACCACTCGGCCATGTACACCTGCAAGATAACACTATTTCAGTTATTACATCTTTTGATTTCCTAAGAATTTAGCATATGTCTCACTTAAAAACCGCGTTGTTTTTGTTTTGTTATTATATAACATGAGCTTTGATATGACCAGCGACAACTGTAGAGAACTTATGTATTAACCTTATACATATCGTGATTATATCAGAAACAGGAAGCATCAATGTGTTTCGAGTTGATATCATCAACATATTAGTAAATTTCGGAAGGAACGCATCATTGATTCCCATTTCTAGTATCTTTCCGGACTGAAAGGGAAGAAAAAAGGGCTAGTATAAAAGATGATTACTTTTTTAACTACCCTCCAAATTCTGGCAATCTGCTCTCAATTACAGATAAAATGTTAGAACTACAGTATATGTAAATTATGCTTTATTTTAATGCATATCTCACGGATGTTTACGGCCTTTAAGATTTTGCTTATCTCTATTGTGAACTAAACATCCTAAAACTGAGATTTTATTGCCGTTTCTCACGATTCTTTTTCAATGTGTATGTTTTTTCTAAGAATTACGAAATAAAAAATAAAGCAAATACAGTCAAACCATTGAACATTGGGTTAATAAGCATTAAAAAAGGAGAGAAAGAGAAAAAAAGTTGGCCAATAATTTCTTTTAAGATTTTAATCAAAATTGGTACTTTTGAGATATGATGTTAAATGTGATTTTTTAATTCTTGTGGAACTAGTATAAAAGCAAGTTTAATGATTAAGTCAGATGCCCCATTTGTGTTTTAATGTTAAAAGTTTTTGATGTTGACAGTTTACAGGGTCTGACCACCCAGTGTTTGTGACTGTCGCAAACCTAAACTAAAGGCTTGCTTAAAAGTTAAATGCTTGCTTCCAGGGAAAAAACAACACTTTTTTAAGATTAAATATAACACATACAGAAAATGAGAAATTTATAAGCATTTTCTTTAAAAAAAATGCATTGAATATGTCATACAAATTGAACATGATTGCTACCACTTTTTCTATTGCTGCTACTTGTGCTAGGGTTGCAACCACTGCTGCTTCTACTGTTATTACTTCTATTGTTTTCACTACTTCTTTCAATACTTATACTAGTTCTATTTCGGTTACTACTACTGCTTGTTCTTCTGTAATTACTGCAGATACTTCCACTATTATTACTGCTGCTTCTTATTCTATTATTACTGCTGGTACATCTAGCATTATTATTTATTTTGGTTACTGGTAAAATATTGGTAACATTCTATTCCTTTCACCTAAGAAAACGTAACAGAGCATACCCACTGAGCCAGTTTTTAGTCATATTCATAGATTTATCACAAAAGTTAACAAGTAGTTCTTTTCAAAAAGTGATGTATCATTTATGAACTGTAAATGTATCAACCTGCAGCCATAGACAAATATATAAGCTTTCAGAAAATGTATTACTTTACTGATGTTTATTTCTGATTGATAACATTTTTACTTGCTACTTGCTAGGTTTTAAGTTTAGAAAGCACGTTTGGTATCTTAACTGGTTAGGAAGTTGCTTGTCTCTGTTATCTATTTCTCAGCGAGAACAAATTGTGTCTGTATATTTAAACCTTGCAAGATAAGACTTAAATGAAAACAAGAAGTTTACAAGGGAAAAGATGAAATATTAGGATAAGAATTCCTAGATTAATCACCGATATGCCACTCGTTGGAGAAGAGAAATATTTGTAATACCCATTTATTTTATGCCCGAGCGTGGGAACCTGTTTAAAAGTAACAGTTTTATTACACGATTTATTATTGTGGCATGCAATGAGTTTTAACATCTTAAAATATAATGAATGATATGAAATAGCTGAAACTAAACGTTAATCTGACTGCTGTGACGGACTTTATTTAGCAAATATGTTTTTAGACAGAATATGATGTTTGTAATTTCCGTTTGAACTATATGCTTACGGAATAAAACCGAATCATAACGAGAACTTATCAACTTCCCGAAAAAATAAATTTATCTGTACATTAAACAAACAAAAACAAGAAATAATTTGCCGACGATAAATTACATTTCAGTCTTATCATACAGCCAAACACTTACAATCAAAAGAAAAGCTTTTTTGAAACTGAATCAAATGCCAAGGCAAACATGAATTTTAAAATGTTTAAGGAATGGTTTAAGAGTATGTTAGATGCTTGTTACCTTGAGAAAGTAGCGATGAATGTGATTTTGACTTCAATTTAAAGTGTTAATTCTCTATTACTGCACTTATTGCCAAAAAGGAACAGATGGTTCAGATAATTGATCAATGAGTAATTTTTTGGATACAAAAAAAAAAAACAACAAAATTACAAAACTTTTGAAAAATAAAAATAAAAGCATTTCTGGTATAATGGGCCTTTAAAAATAAAAAGTGACACAAGAATTTCATTGTGAACCAAATCATTATATCAAATATCATATGGCAGATCATTGTCTAATGATTTGGTTTGTTACGGATCCCTGCTACAGTTTTATTTCACTGGCCAAATAATCAAGAGTGTACTGGTTCGATATCCCGTTAGTCCGCTGACAAAATGTTTTTTTTTTTAGAAACGGAGGTCCCATATATCTATTGGTGTTCTGCACAGGCATGTAAAAACACTAGTCCCTTTTGGAATTAGGCAACAACTGTAAAACTCACTACTCTTGAAAAAAAACTCAACTAACCCAGCAGTATGGCAAACTTGAATGATAACTTCAAACGGTTGTTAATCGAGTCGTTTTCTGTTGCCGTCTTACAGAGGTTACCTCCCCTTCACTACACAGAAACGACAACTGGTGATAAAATATTATTAGACTTGCATTATATAGGTAAATACAAATCATTCTTGTACATTTATTTAACATTTGTACATGTTTACAACATTGTTTCCTTCAAATAAATTATAAACTAGTTTACCATAACATTCAAAGTATAATTTTGCATCATGTACTAAAGCTTCATGTAAAAGGGATGTTTATTTTCTGGCTATTATTTTCCAAGAAAATAATGATTTGTACAAAAAAGATGTACCTTCCTCGCTTGTATGATTGACAGAAACTGAAGTCTACAGTTTTAAAATTTTATATCGAATACCATTAACAAAAGTGTATGAGCTTATTTCTTTAATATTTTATTTACCGATTTAAAATTATAAAGTAGCGGCACCTTACTGAAATTTCTCTCATGTCTCATATATAATATACTATCATTGTTTTTATTCTTAATACTATATAACGAATTCTTCCATTCTAAAATGCAATTGTATTAATTCTATTGTAGTTTTTTGTTTGTCTAATGTACATATGCTCATTGCAATGTCATGGTTTCAATTTACTAAATGTTTTGTTATATTGTTGTTTTCTCGTATGCCCAGTTTGACCACGAGGTATCGAGAAAAATTTGTTCTGCACCGGAAATGTAAAGAACCCGGGTCTCCTTAGGAAAGGGGCAGCAACTGTATTATGCACTGCCCCGAAAGAAAGAAAAAAAACGCAACTAACTTATCGATATAGCAAACTTGAATAATTGGATGATATCTTACGAAGGTTTGTTTATATATATATATATAATGTACAAAAAAGTAACAAAGTATCATCCTGTTTATATTTACAACACCATCCGTTATTCTATGTTTGTTTTTCTCATTTCATTCAAGCATGGAATACTGACAGAGTTAACAAATTCAGAGTCGTCTGCTAGAACTAGTCGTACCACGTCATGCATATTTAAACTGGAATAATTTCAACTAAACCTGGAAGAATATTTGACTTACAAAGTGAATTGGGTCATACACAGTACATTTTGTGAATGTAGAGAGAAGAAAATCAAATCTGAGATTTCGTTGAGGTCTGCTGTATGTCAATAGAAAATAACGAAATATGCGACAATGTTAATGCTAAGTGCAGTAGATATTTGCCTATGTTTGTAACGCCAGTACAGTATTTGTTACTACTGTTCTTAGAGATAAGGAAGTTAACTGTGATGGTATATATGGACTTCTTTGGGCATAGAGTTGTTAAAAGACTTATCTCATTTTAAATGTGTGAAGTTGTTTTTGTTTTATTTCAATTGTCTAATGTTAGGGCATGTGCAATAAGGCAGCTATAACATAGGTTAGGCATTTTAAAAGATTGGACGAATCTTACGTCCTATCTTTTAGGCATATTATACATTTAATATATATTATGAATTGATAAAACTGCTTGTTAAGCCTTGTAATGGTAAGTACAAATAAAGTTAATTGTTTTACCAAATATGACTTTTGTTTATGACCTTAATCTTTGATATAAACACACATACGAAAAACAAACTATATTTTTTATTATAAACTAAATATGACCTTTATTTTTGGAAACAACATACATTGAAAACTAAATATATGAATAAGAATACAAAGTTTTAATCAGCATTAAACATGTTAAAACAATGATTATACCCTATACAAATCCAAAGTTCAGTTTGAACAAAAACATAGAAAAAAGAATAGTAAATAATATTTTTTACATTATAAATCGTACAGTTATCAGAAGAAATTGTTTAATGAAACGTTATTCTAATTTAAGAACGAAAAAAGAAAGTATCATAAAATATGACCTTTATCTTTCATAAAAACATACATTTGAAACAAACTGTTACATAGTAAATTCGACCTTTATCTTTGCTAAAAAACATGCACATAAAACAAAGTGTTATATACTAAATATTACCTTTATCTTTGTTAAAAACAAAGATATAAAACAAAATGTTGTTTACTAAATATGACCTTTATCTTTGTTATAAAACATGCATGTAAAAGAAAATGTAATATACCTAAATATGACCTTTATATTTGTTAAAAAAACAAAACATATAAAACAAAATGTTATATTCTAAATATGACCTTTATCTTTGTTAAAAAAAACAAACATATCAAACAAAAAGGATTTGCTTTTGTGTTCGAATCGATACTTTCACGGAAATATTCACCTGCAAATAAAATCCGAGTTGCATAATTATACTGTTGTCATTTAAGTTCTGGTTTGGAACCGTTGTGTGTTCATAGTTTATCTGGCTACATGAAAACTTGTCCAAATATATCTTCATGTAGAGAACAATTATGTTAATTAACCTGATCCTTTATTTACCATTAGTGAGATAACACATGATGAAACATTGTAACATTGTATTTACATAATTATAACAAGTAAGTAATATCAAATGTCTTTAAACAAGTTCATGAATAAAAAAAGGTTTAAAAGCTATCCACAGAATTATTTTTCATCAACTTGTTTGATAATATTTCATAATTATATAACAACAAGTGTAAAATCATAAGCAGTAAATAATGTATTTATTTATGGAGCAAAACTCCGGAAAATGTGTTCCATGCGAATGAAGAATGGCGAATTATAGAACCAGAGGCACTACCAGACGGCTGAACCCACACGTTCTGTCCAGCTTTTAACACAGCGACAGTGTCAGTTGTGTGACAGTCGACATAATCGTTGTCATGAATGTATGTCCTAGTGTATGCTACACCATCAACCATTATATCAACATGCAAATATTTCATATTATGCACACAAAGTGCTACAGTAAAAAGATATGTTCCATTTGTTGTGGCCGTAAATTTTCCAGTCTGAGTGCTGTAGGCGTCTCCTTTATTGAAGAGTACTACAGGAAACACTATAATTTGACCTACAGGAGCGGCAGTGTTAGTATCTAGTCTTGCCTTGAATGCCACAGTTGGTGTCACAATCTGATCTGAAATAGCATCATTAGTAAGGTTAACAAAATGATATGTCTATGAAAGAGACATAAACAGAACAAATTGAATGAATGTACACTTTGTATTTCAACTCGATTCGACAATAATAGCAAGACACCTTATTTGTCCTTATTTGTACAAGTATTTATGCAACTTTGTATCTAATTTTAAAGAAAACGTGGTGGAACTAGCGACTACAGAATAATTATGTTAAATAACACACCTAAGTTCCCGAAAATAAGGGAAAAGCGACAATACACGAACTTTGGGAATTTTTGCGTAAGGTTAGACACTAGTACATGTAGTATTCTTATTTACAAGCTTTATTCGCATCAATTACCTAATAGGTTGATAAAAACATGATTACGCTAATGTTTTGTACTTCTATCAATAAATTAAACATAGTGCAGCTACATTGAAGGTTTAATAACCAAGACGCCGGCACGGATAATCCGACGGATTGAGTGAATTTTAAGCAGCTCATTAATGGAATGTTAGATATTTTTCATAAATGAAAATCAACAAAGAACGTATTCACATTAAATAAGACAACTACCATGCCGTTCACGAGGAACTTAAGTTTATTATTTATTTACGAACGTGCCGCCCTGCATGGATAATTTTGAATGCAATACATAATGTATTTCCTTTTATTTGATTGATACATAATTGTGTACAATACTGAAATAATCATTTCTTTAGATTGTAAAATATTATATTATAAAAAATGGCCAATTAGACACTCGTTGATGTTTATATTAAAAACTGAACTTATTAAACGAGTAAATAATATAATATTGTGCGAGCTTCTAGCATTTTACCATGTTCACGTTTTAATAGTCTAACGTTGAAATAATCAAGTGTTGGTGCAACGCTCATCCTCCCCCCTCCCGAAAAATGTAATAAAAATGGGAATGTAAGAAAACAGACGTCACGTATTTGTATTTATTTTAATAAAGCAACAGTTTCTTAATCATTTGGATCACTTATCTACATTCGCGTTCATATGTACATCTAGGCACGTATAAATCAATCGTTTCTTTTTATCTGTGTGTATCTTTTAAAATGATGATACGATGTCTGATACAGGCTACTCTGTTTTGTAACCAAATAGCAGTAACAATTATACCAAATAATTGTTTTTTAAAAAACAATATTAAAATAAAAGGACACATAAGCTGAAAGAAATGAAAATTAAAAGTCAAAGACAGTTTCAGAGATTGACATGCTATATCGTTTTTGATAAGGCGGTTATTGAAATATCAACATTTATTAAGTTTTGAATATTTCAATTAGGTAAAATTGAATATGTGAAGACCTGAACTACGAACTACAAAGCATTGGTTATTCCTTGAACAATAATGTGAATAAACTAAAATTTATATGACTATTTAGATTTACCTTTAAGAATTTGCAGTTCCTTTAATTTTGTGTCAATTACCTCTGTCGTTTTGTTTTGTAGTGCTTCAATTTTCTCACTTAACTTTTCCTGCGTTGTTTTAATTGTATTCGAACTTTTTGCCTCTTTTTCATCCATTTCATTCAGTTTCAGGTCAACACTTTCCACGGTTTTGTTTTGTAGTGCTTCCATTTTCTCACTTAACACTTCCTGTGTTGTTTTAATGGTATACGAAAGTTTTGCCTCTTTTTCATCCATTTCATTCAGTTTACGATCAACACTTTTCACTGTTTGTTCCATTTCAGATTTCATTCTCTCCATTTGAAATTCTATGCGAACCATTTTCTCTAACACTTTCTCTTCAAAATCATATTTTGAACAGTGCAGTTCCTCTGACTTTGCATATGTCAGTAGGTAACTCAAAAAGAAAACTTTACAAAATGAAATTCTCATTTTTATGTCCAAAGTGTCACAAGCGTATCTTACAATACGAACAAGTTTAGATAAACAGGATGAGGGCCTAGTATGAGGGAAGCACAGGGAACAACAGTTTTATATACCACAAATTTGACAACACGAGGGAAGTTTAAAAAGTACAGTCTCAGCTTATTAGTTCATAAGTGCTTTTCATATTATTTGTTTTGTTTGTTTGTTTGTTTCATTTTACGCCTTTTCCCAACAGTATTTCAGTCATATAGGCGGCATTAAATTTGTCGATCTAAAATATAAGTAAACAAGGTTGAATAGGAACATAGTTATGTGGAAAAAGCATTTAAAACATTTGATAAATTTATAGTTATTCACAATTTATTTACTACATTACATTTTATTTTAAAACAATATGCCTCAGAAATCAATGTTTTCCTTATTCTTTATAAATGTCAAACTTGAGTTAAATAATGTTTTAAAGATGGAATAAGAGCACGTTAGATATTGAACAGCGAAAATTAGCATTGAACATAAAGTTATGTATCGTAAAGGTAGGAAATATAAACAAAGTAGTATTTTGACTTCCATGCAAAATACTAATCTACTATAATTATGCCAATTGCCAATAGAGCTAAAGGTACAAAAGATAGATCTTGTATATAGAAAATTAGTACCTTTTTGGAAACTGAAACAAGATATAAAAAATAAACAGTTTTTGAGGCATTATATGCTTTAAGCAAAAATATGTCTTACTTTTCTATTCAAAGCACTGATATAGAAAACATCTGTGAATATTTTTTCATCAGGCTTATCCTACAAAATGCAATAGAAAGTTTTACCATTGATTCCACTTGCTAAAGATTATTTTAAAAATGGATTTGGATTAAGGCATGCAGTTTTAAACGTACATGTACGATGGTTTACGCAAATAATTTGTAAATGTATATTGATACTTTTGTCTGGAAAAAGCGCATATTAAGGCAAATATCCGAGATTTTCCTATTGATGTAACCAAGATAGAGAGGGTTATAAATTCGAAGAATGCAGGGCCGAAGTGAAGTTCATTAAAACTTATCAAGCAAAGTGATATTGACGTGTTATATTATTCACGAAGCCTGCATGAGAAAATTGACATTCATGAAGATTATGTAGACGAAATTCTAAGACTGCACAGGCGAAATATTTTCTTCATACAAAACTTCGTGAGCACAATTATATCTAATAAGGCAAAAGCAATTCACGAAGACAACGTGTCAAATTGAAATTTACGAAGGTTGCATGGAATAAAAGATATTCATGGTATGTGCATGGCCAGAATGATATTTATAAAGACTGCAAATGCCGAGATAAATTAAGGTTGAATGGGCGAGCGAATGGGCAAAAAAGTTTTACATTTTACCATCACAGTATTGGTCATTTGGCGACTTTCCAGCTTTACTGGTGGAGGAACATCAGGCATCCCTTCCGGTCATTATTTCTGGCACAAACAGGAACCCAGTAAGAACCAACGTTTCGTGTGTTAACTAGATAGCTTCATTTCACGGCAAAATTCACGGTTACGGGCAAGTGCTTAGAAGTAAAGGGCCTAAACAACTCGGCTTCGGGCGCTCGCAAAATGACAGTTCCCCAGTCATTACATCTTTTGATTTCTAAAAAGAAATAGCATAATTATGTCTTACTTTAATAAACCTTGTTTGTGTTTTTTTTTATATCACATGAGCGTTGATATGACCAGGAACAGTTGTAGAGATTTATGAGATTTATTCGAGATCTCAGAAACAGGAAGCATCGAAGTTTGCCGAGTTGATATCATCTACGTATTGGTAACTTTCGGAACACATTCTTGATTGCCAATAATCATATTTGTCGCTTTCCAGATGGGAAGGCCAGAATAAGGGTTAGTATCTAAGGATACTTACTTTTTTAACTACCCTCTAAATACTGGCAATCTGCTCTCAATTACAGATAAAATGATAGAATAACAGGATATGCAAATCATGCTTAATATTTAATGAATATATCACGGATGTTTACGGCCTTTAAGACTTTGTATACCGGAATCTTAATTGTAAAAAAAACAAATATCCTGAAACATAAATCAGCCAACACATAAATTACAGCGTTTCTCACGGCACATTTTCCGTATGTCTGTTATTTTTGTTGTTTTTTTCTTTGTAAGAAATGAAAGCAAGTACAGTTAAACCTTGAACAATTTACGTACGTCTGTTCTTTTTTTAGAAATGAAAGCAAGTACTGTTTAAACCTTATGTATTATGTTAAATATCATTATTATATTGATAAGTGCTTCAGACAAGATAAAGTCACTTTATTAGATACTCGAAAATAGATCTACAATATTAACTACAGTAACTACTTCTAGTTTACTATTGCTATTACTTGGCTCCTACTTCAATTTAATTACACATTACTATCCCGTTTCTACTGTTTTTGTTTCATACCCCGTTTCAACCTTGTTTTGGCTACCTCCTTTCTACCATTTTGATGCATATCCCGTTTCTATCTTTTTGTTTGCTACCTAAATTCTACATTTTATTATTCATACCCTGTTTTTACCTTTTTGATTGCTACCCGAATTCTACTTTTTGTTATTCATACCCCGTTTCTACCTTTTTGTATGCTACCCCGTTTCTACTTTTTTGATGCATACCCCATTCCTACTTTTTGTTTGCTACCTCCTCTCTACTTTTTTGATGCGTACCCCGTCTCTACCTTTTGATTGCTACCTTGTTTCTACTTTTTAATTCATACCCCGTTTCTACCTTTTTGTTTGCTACCTCATTTCTTCTTTTTTGATGCATATCCCATTTCTACCTTTTTGATTGCAATCCCGTTTTTACCTTTTGTTTCCTACCTTGTTTCTGCATTTTTATTGATACCCAGTTTCTAACTTTTTGTTTGCTACCCCGTTTTTACTTTTTTATTCATATCCCGTTTCTTGCCTCAATTTTAATTTCTTATTCATAACCCGTTTCTACCATTTTGATTGCATACCCCGTTTCTACCTTTTTGTTTGCTACCCGTTTCTAATTTGTCTTAGCTGATTGATAAAATTACATTTAAAGAAAACAACATTAGATTGGTAAGTGCATATATGAAGCTTTGAAATCACTTTATTTGATACTCGAGTTTGGAATCTTCGTAAATCTGTAGTCGTGATGCTTTAATACCGCCGGCTACTCCGATACCATATGACTGAGAAAAAAAAACATGCCATCAAGTTGATAGGAAAAAGACGAGAAAAAAAAAACAACTAAGATATGAAGGGTAATCGTTGACAAGCTCGAGCGTGAGAACACGTTTAAAAATTGTTGATATTACGAGTAAATTACAAAGTTTAATATGTTTGCATTTAATGAGTTTTTCATGTTCTTCGCTTATAAACAGCTAGTTGGGAATACACTATTAACGGAAGGCCGTAGGATATTTTACGATTGGTAGGCAGAACATGCCTGGAATTTTCGTCTGAGCTGTTTTTGTTTGTTTTTGAAATGAAGATTCAAATCATACATAATCCTTACAAATACTGATCAAATTTCTAAAGAATTCAACTAAAAGAAATTCGCAAATTGTAGAAAACATATCAGCGATGACTAACGTTTCATGTCATATTGACATTAAAGTAGCTCGCCTCCAAGTTCATGCCTATGTTCATGAAATGTTTGAAAATGCATTTGAAAGTAATATTTTGTAAGATTTTTGAACTTAATTTACACATTGCAATCGGCACTTTAAATACCAAAGAGGTCCAAATATGCACAAAGAAACAACCTTGCTTTATTAGTCACAGAGTAAAAATATTCAGATAAATACTGGAAGATCAGTCTTTAATCACATTTAACATGTTAATTATTACATGAATATTGAATTCAGATACCTTTCTTAAAATCTTAAAATAAATATCTCAAGATTTTCTTAAAATATTTTGGCTCATATGGAGGCATGCAGCTTTAAGATGGCCAAAAATGTTCTTTTTGTCTGTGTGGGTAGGTTTTAAGTCATAAAGGGTTTTACATAAAAAAACAGTGATTTATTAAGTAAATTGGTGACGTATGTGTGATTTCAAGAATTAGTGGAAAACATTCTTACAAGTATGTATTTGAAGTTCATGTTAGGGTCAGAATTCACAGCAGTGAGTGAAAAATGGTTCAATGTCAGCAACCTAATTCATACAGTCATGGAGGAGGTAATAAAATTGTTGCTTTGAATATGCAATCCATTAATAAATATGTAATATCAATACAATAAGCTCGAATTATCACATATACTGTTATATTGCTTACTTCTGTTTGTTTGATTTTATTGGCAAAATAAATGTAAACACAGTTATATAACTTGACAGATTCTTGACATTTTACAATTGTGAAACATATAAGTTTGCAAGTAATTGCTATGACTTGTGATGATGTAGAATAAAAATATGGAAATTACCAATTGAACTTTATCTAATACATAATCTACATGTTGGCAGTGAAATCTTACCCACGAATGGCATAAAACATTAGTTCTAAAAAATTTTAGGCTTCCAGAAACAGAGTTCACATATAAACTATTTATAAAACTCTCCATTATGATGTCATCAAATTTTGACGTCACAATATTTACATTGAAAAATATATTTTACTTAATTTGTTTCATTTATAACATACTGTTTGCATAAATATTTTACATTTGTCCTTCAATTTTATGTTTGTTTTAGTACTGTTAAGATAAAAGATATGTGATATTTTACTATTAAGATAAATAATTACACTTACGAAAGGGAACACCTTTTTTTTAGATTTTCTTAAGATATTTCGTGAAAAGGAGTTTTATCGTAAGATTTCTCTTACAATAAAAAATTGTCGTGAGATTTCTTGTCAAAATGTCTGCTGATCTTCATCCGCTGATCCCTAACCTAATGACCATTCAGATATCTTTCTACCAAATATGTGAGACATATGTCCATAGATAATCGTCTTTTCAAATATGAAAAAACATATAGCAAAAGAAAAAAGGTTGTACAAACAAATGTATAGAAATTTATTATTGTCAAACTTGACATACTGACCAAACTCAATCAAAATGAAGAATTATATGCAAGTTATGTTCCAAACTATAATTTTAGGTAGTCTAAGTATTAACAGAATGTTGATTTATTCTTTTATTTCTTTAATAATGTTCATCATAGCAAAAGGTTTTTGTGTTTATTCTATATTAACTGTATGCTCATCATTTACTAAATGTTTGATATATTATTTTATAGTTTGGCATTTAAAACATAGAAACTATATTGTATGTTTCACGCATCAAATGATACTCAACACATCAACACATACAGAATGTTGATATTGTAAGAAGAGCAATGAGGAAGCCATCTAGGGTATGTGATGCTGGATTTGTGTCCCTCAAAATTATGTTGTTTTTTTGTCTGGTTTTATAATACTAGTATGTGAAATAGAGATGGTGACCATAATTCACTTTTCCCTTAACACTGTTGATTCAAATCCCACCAGTGAGTTTAAAATCCTTTATGTTCGGAATATGTCAAGTTAGCTACTTTAATGTTTCACTCCATTGGCTTTTCTATCTGAAATAATGCACAAAAAGGCATCTGATGCCTTTCTGTAAAGGTCTCTCATCATATGACCTTGGCTCAATACTTAACGATCTTGTAGGTTGATATATATTTCAGAAAGCCATTGCATGCAGGTGAAGTAAAGAAGACTTTTGCAGACATAAGTTTCAATTACATTAACAATGCTGGTCTTGCCATAATTATACTTCCTACCATTTTGATTTAAAGCATAAACACTCTAAACTTTATTGTATTTACTTTTAGCTTGGAATACTGACAGAATTAGCTAAATCAGAATTGTCTTCTGGAACTAGTCGTACCATGCCGTGCATATTTCATCAGGACCAATTTCAACTAAACCTGGCTGTTCCAGATCACCGTTCATTTAGTGAATGTAGCGATCAGAAAATCGAATCTGAGTTTTCGTTGAGGTATAGAAAAAAAGCGAAATATGCGGCAATGTTAATACTCAATGCAGTAAATATTTGCAATTACGCCATTTCAGTATTACTTCTGTTCTTAGAGATAAGGGAGTTTACTCTGATAGTATATATGGAATTCATTGGGCATAGAGTTGTTGTTGTTTTAATTTCAATTGTCTAATGTTTAGGTATGTGCAATAAGACAGCTATTACATAGGTTAGACATTTTAAAAGATTAGACGAATCTTACGTCCTATCTTTTAGGCACATTATACTTAAATATATTATGAATTGATAAAAATGCTTGTTAAGCCTTGTAATGGGTCTATAAGTACAAATTACTAAATATGACTTTTGTTTATGAGCTTAATCTTTGATATAAACACACATACGAAAATCGAACTATTATAAAGTAAATATGACCTTTATTTTTGGAAACAACATACATTTGAAACTAAATATATGAATAAGAATACAAAGTTTCATTCAGCATTAAACAGGTTAAAACAATGTTTATACCCTATACAAATCCAAAGTTTAGTGTGAACAAAAACATAGAAAGAAAAAGAATAGTAAATAATAATTTTTACATTATAAATCGTACAGTTATCAAAAGAGATTGTTTAATGCGACGTTATTCTAATTTAAGAACGAAAAAAGAAAGTATCATAAAATATGAACTTTATCTTTAATAAAAAACTTTTGAAACAAACTGTTACATAGTAAATACGACCTTAATCTTTGTTAAAAAACAAACATATAACACAAAATGATGTATTATACTAAATATGACCTTTATCTTTGTTAAAAAACATGCATATAAAACAAAATGAAATAAACCTAAATATGACCTTTATCTTTGTTAAAAAACAAACATGTAAAACAAAATATTATATACTAAATATGACCTTTATCTTTGTTAAAAAACAATATTTAAAACAAAATGTTATATTCTAAATATGACCTTTATCTTTGTTAAAAAACAAACATAGAAAACAAAAAGTATTTGCTTTTGTGTCCGAATCGATACTTTTCATGGAAATATTCACTTGCAAATAAAATCCGAGTTGCATATACTGTTTTCATTTAAGTTCTGGTTTGGAACCGTTGTGTGTTCATAGTTTATCTGGCTACATGAAAACTCGTCCAAATATATCTTCATGTTGAGTACAATGATGTTAATTAACAGGGGGGGGGGGGGGGGGGGGGGGGGGGGGGGGGGGGGGGGGGGGGGGGGGGGGGGGGGGGGGGGGGGGGGGGGGGGGGGGGGGGCGGATCCTTTATTTACCATTAGTTAGATAACTCGGTAATGAAACATTGTGACATTGTATTTACATAATTATACCAAGTAAGTAATATCAAATGTCTTTAAACTAGTTCATGAATGAAAAAGATTTAATAGCTATCCACAGAAACAGTTTGCATTTGTTTCATCAACGTGTTTGACAATTATTAATAATTGTATAACAACTTGTGTGAAATCATATGCAGGAAATAATGTGTTTATTTATGGATCAAAACTCCGGAAAATGTGTTCCAAATGGTTGAAGCCTGGTAAATTACATTACCAGAGGCACTAATAGACGGCTGAACCCACACGTTCTGTCCAGTTTTTAACACGGCGACAGTGTCAGCTGTATGACAGTGGACATTATCGGTGTCTTTAATGATTGTCCTAGTATATGCTACACCATCAACCATTATATCCACGTGCAAATATTTGCTCCCGTGCACACATAATGCTATGTTAAATAGATATGTTCCGTTTGTTGCGGCCGTAAATTTTCCAGTCTGACTGCTATAGACATCTCCTTCATTAAAGAGTACTCTAGGAAACACTATAGCTTGACCAACAGGAGCGGCAGTGGCAACGTTTAGTCTAGCCTTGAATGCTACAGTTGGTGTCACAATCTGATCTGAAATAACACCATAAGTAAGTTTTACAAAATGATATGGTAATGAAAGACACATTAATAGATGGTATTGAATGTGTGCACACTTTGCCGAATTGCTAATTGGCCACCTACATTTTATCCCATCTGGATTAAAAAATGAATATCAAGCTATGCGTCTAATTTCATTTATTGCTTGTATGTAAAACAAAACTTGTAATTGTAATTTTCTAACGTGAACAAGAACAAGCTTAACGGAGCGGGTTTACATGGTCACCCTTCAAACAAAAACTGCAAAATGAAACGTTTTATCATATACTTATATGATTTTGTTTTCAATACTAATGTTTTATGAATTTCAGTCGATACGACAATCATAGCAATTTACCTATTCTTTATTTGAACAAGAATCTTTATTATTATGTACTTAAATTAGAAGATACTGTTGTGGAAATTGAAGACTACATGTATATAATGATTATGATGAATAACACGCCTAACTTCGCTGAAATAAGGAATAAGCGACTGGGCTAAACAGGTCCGAGTCCGATATAACGAGGGGGCCTTGAGGTTATTGACCACTCGTGTTTCTATTTATAATCTATATTCGCACAAATTACCTAACAATATAGATAAATACATGATAACATAAATATTTTTCCGACAGATTGAGGGCATTCTGTGCAGCTCATTCTTGGAAAGTACGATATTTTACATAAAAGACAACCAATTAAGAACGCATTTATACTAAATACGACCATCACCATGTCGTGCTTGAGTAACGTAAGTGTTTTAACTATATTCGCAAGTGCCGTTTCGCGTGAATGATTTTGAATGCAAATACATAGTTTTCTTTTATTTGAATGTTATCGTGTTCAATACCATCTTTATGTAGATTTATTTATAAACTATCTCGCAAAATATTATAATTTGTAAAATCGCCAATTAGACACTCGTTGAAGTGAATATTAAAAACTAAATCTTTTGAACGAGTTGATAAAACTCATATTGAGCGAGGTTCTGGCATTTTTTCCCATTTACGCGTCTTTTATAGTGTAACGCTTACTTTAGCACGCTATGTTTGTACATTACACAAAATTAATAACTTCTCGTCAAATTTCGTTTTCTCATATATCCGTGCCGCTATAGCGACTCCGTGAAAATGATATTGCACAGACGTGAATATATTTTGAGCTGACGACATTTGCCTTAAGACTTAAATCTAATGTTAGCGTAATACTAAAGGCGCGTAATACTATAGGGGCGTCAATGAAAGTGATATTTTTTTAACTTTAAACGGTGGTTATTTCTGATATGTGATACATAGAATATCAAATTTTTGGTATGTGATAAATAGAATATAAAATTCTTGTAAGTTCATTAATGAATTTATTGAACTTGTTGCTATTCATAATATTGATATATTATAATTTTATACGTCTCGTTCAATTCATTCAGTATTGAACTTACACTCACTCAATACTCTATCTATTACACTGTTCCGTGGTTTATGTTTAATTTTCGTTTTAATAATTACAACATTAGTACAAAAGCATGACGCCAAGGAAGGACAAGAGATGATGCTGTGTATTATTTTCGCTGTTATTTAATTTAAGGTAAAATTAATCATATTTCATAAAAATTTATTGTACAAGTTAAATAAAATCATATTATTCGAGCCTCTGCCATGTTATATTCTTTGCAATGTCTATACTATGTTACGTTATCATTATACACAGCACTATCACTTGTCTTGCCTTGACATCAAGTCATTTTAGTCATAGGGCGTACGGTGCCGAGTGATTAAGGTCGTTGACTTAAAACCACTTTCCCTTCACCGTTTTATGTTTGATTTGCGCTAGGATCGAATTCTTTCATGTAAGAAAATCTGACGGAACGTCTGTGGTTCTACTAAGGTGCCCGTCAGTGCCTTAATTAATATACACCTAAGTTATTCCTTTTTGTAAAGCTGGTTAGTAAAATAAATATTGCCCTTATACTGTTATTGTAGAACGCTCCCCCCCCCCCGCCACACTTACACAAACAAAAAAATTAATAAAATCTAAGGGAATGTTCGGAGACGGACGACACGTATTTGTATGCTTTTACTCAAGAAACAGTTCTTTATCCTTTTTAATAACTTATATTATAAATCAACATTCCTTTAGGTTTAAGTCAATCACCTGTACGTATAAATCAATCTTTTTATTTTTTAGTTTACTTTTAAAAATATTGATATTTTAAATGTTACTCTGCTTTGATCCTTATTGTCAAATAGCAGAGACATTTTAAGAACACGTAGATAAAATGTCAATTTAAAAATAGATTTACAGAGATTGACAGCTTTGATCATTTTTGAGAAGACAATTTTTGAAGTTTAAGAAGACATAGATTATCTTTTTCATACTCCAATTAGTAGAATAGTCATAGGTACAGAGTCATATATGTGTAGACATTAACTATGAACTACATAGCAATGGTAGGTGATTGAACAGTCATTCGAATGAACTAAAATTTATTTTATTAAAAGATTTTCCTTTTAAAATTTGCAAGTCTTTTAATTTTGTCTCAATAATCTCTGACGTTTTGTTTTGTAGTGCTTCGACTGTCTCACCAAACTTTTCCTGTGTTGTTTTAATGCTTAATGTATGCTTCTCCTGTTTTTCAACCATTTCATTCAGTTTACGGTCAACAATTTTCACTGTTTGTTCCATTTCAGATTTCATTCTCTCCATTTGAAATTCCATGCGAACCATTTTCTCTAAAACTTTCTCTTCGAAATCATATTTTGAACAGTGTGGTTCCTCCGACTTTGCACATGTTAGTAGGTAATTCAGAAAGAAAATTTTACAGAATGAAATTCTCATTTTTATGTCCAAAGTGACACAAACGTATCTAACAATGCGAAGAAGTTTAAATTAAAGGAAGAGGGCCTAGTATGAGGGAAGCACTGGAAACATCAGTCTTATGTACCACAAATTTAACATCTTGAGGGAAGTTTAAAAAGTACAACCATTTGTTCATAAGTGCTTTTCATATTAAATTTGTAGTTCTAAAGATAAGCAAATGAAGTTTTATAGGAACATAGATATGTGAAAATGCATTTAAAACTGTTAAGAAATTTATAGTTATTCACAATCCATTAACTTCTTTACGTTAGGCACATAATGCCTCAGAAATCGGAGACTGCATCGGTGAAATGAAATTTTCGAAAACTGTGTGTACGAAACTGTATTGGAGAAATGATATTTTACAAAAAATGTTATGAGTGAATGAGATTTAAGAACGATATATGGGCGAAATGAGATTTACGAAACCTGCATGGGCAAAAATGTGATTCTGCAATTGGCGTATAAAAATCATAAAAGACTCCATGGACGAAATGAGTTAATCTGTACCTTTTCGAATCTTTGTAAGCATTGGTAGGGATGAGGTTTGTGGTCGGGTTGATAGCATCTATTGTTATCATTCGCAATACGTCGCCAATAACCTTAAATCCATTAGTTTGTCATGATTATAATAGCCTTAAAGTTGAGAATTTATTGATACAGTTATGGTAGTATTTCAGGATATTTACTTATTAAACTTCCCTCCCTCAAAATGGAGGAAATCTGCTTTGTACTGATATTATAGGAAAACAGGATAAGTTTATCATGATATATTGAATATCTCACGAACATTTACGCCCTAACTTCATATTAATTGTAAACATATGAAATTCTGCCAAGAAAAAAAGTTTTTTTTCCCATGGATCGTTTTTCATTACATTTCATTTTTCTCAGAACCCCCTCCCCCCCCCCCCCCAAAAAAAAAAAAACAAAAACAAAAAAACAAAAAACAACATAAAAATAAATAAATAAAAATAAAGTAAGAAATAAAAAAAGCTGTAAAGCTGTAAGTAAAACTTGGTTGTTCTAATTTGTTACATATCTCCATCCTCTTTCTACTTTTGATTCGCTTATAATTAGAATAACATAAAAATAAGATCATACTTGATACATGATAATATTTTAAGTGTTTGGAAGTTAAATAAAGCAAATCATGACTCTAGAGACGTGCTGCTAACGCACGATAATTTGAGAACGAACTGAGAACAATGCATGACTGTATGTTTAAACCATGTTAACGTCTTTAGGAACAAATAAAAAATGAAATGCTGAATAAAACAAAACAATTGTTTACAGAAAAATGATGAATAGATGGATAAGAGGGTAAGTCGTAAGGCTTTTAAATAGATGATATCTAATAGATGCAACTTAATGTAAGGACATTTATAAGACGGAATATTTGTAGCATTTATATCTTACAGCACGGACTTTTCGTCTAAGAAAGAAATGAAAATCATAACAATATCTTTCCAACTTCCTGTGCAAATTTGAAATTAAAAATAAGATACATCTTCACAAATATGCATAAACTATCGATCATGAAATTCAACATGCTACCTACAAAATATCAGTTTTACTTAATTCAATCGAATGTTAATAGACTATCAATTACGTAGCTGGTTATTAGTTCACAGGTATGCTCTGATGATACCTTTGTCGAATATGTGCATATTTAGTTTCATTTAACGCGCTTGATTTAAGTTTGTTAACTGTATAATTATACAACAAAACGTCTCATCTGCAGTTTGGCGATTGCGTCAGAGTGGAATGCATTTTCATATTTTATCTAGTAGTTATCAATTAACATTTAAATGTATTTTAAATAGTAACTTTCAATTCATATTATATTCATTTGAATTCGTTTAGAATATTTAGTAGACTATGTGTCATGTCTTCGCAGCACAATTGGAGTGTTAGAGTTCCTAAAGAACACCAAAATCGACAAAATTGAAAATGTTTCAGACTAGGTCTAATTGAGCCTGTTCATGGAAGTACTGTCAAGTGCAAGCTACTGTCCATGTCCCTTAATACCGGCTAAGGCAGTATCAACATTAAATGATAAAATTTTGAATTTAGAAACAATCGCAGATGTAATCATACGGCTGGGATTCATACACGGTAGCAAACCAATGCCTACATCCACAGCAAGTTTTTATTGTTATTCATTTCATTTTTTTATCTAAGTACGTAAAATATAATATGTTCAACACTTATAACTATAGAAAAATAAAATATTTCTACTTCTTATTTTATTGATTACGGAAATAACGGATATACTTCTATAAATATATCACATGTCATGTCGCTATTCTTTTATTTTACGTTAAATAACGACTGTAGACTTATGGTAAGAGAGAATTCTGTTATCATTAAAGCATGATTCTATGTTAGAAAAGGAATAAACTTAACTATTTAATTAATAATTATAAAGGTTGGAAATTGAAAGAGAATCGTTCAGAAAATAAAACTGTTAAAAAAAATGAGCCGCGTCACGACAAAACCAACGTAATGCGTTTGCATCCGCGCAGTCTGATCAGGATCCATGCTGATCGCTATCAGTTTCTCTACTTGTAATAGGGTTTGTAAGCTCATGCGCGGGCTGGTCTTGATCCATGCTGGTCGCAAAAGCATTACGTTAGTTTTGTCGTGACGCGGCTTAAATATTCTCTACCGTTCAAAAAATTCGTACTTTTAGAATATTTTATGGACCAAGTACTCATAAAATTAAGGTGTTTTTGTTTGCTACTGTAATTTTATGTATTACTAAATATTGCAGTTATCAACAGTAAGATCTTTTTTTAAAGAGATAATTACGTTGATTATTAGTGTTCCCACTTTTATCTTTCTTTAAGGGTATTTACCTCTTACCTTTGAAAAAGGGGGTGGGGGTAAAATTTAAAATTCAAAAAATCAGGGGGTATATAAATGCGTACAATATATGAAGTATGCTCAAAGTGCAAAAAGTGTTTTATATCTCGTGGTAACTATCATGATGAAATAAAAAAAAAACCACTTAAACTTTGTTTCAAAAAGGAAATAAAATCAACCTAGAATACAATAGGGAAACGTGACAAATTTTAAGTTTGGCATTATTCATGTCGTTATCTCTTACATTCAATACTTGATGTTATTTTCATTAAAATTAAAATATATTTCAGATATTTCAATTACAGGACATTTCATTGAAAAGATTTTCCTCCAGTCATACTTAGTTAGCATAAACTAAAGAAACTAACTCTGCAGGGGCGGTTCAATATAGGAAATTGCAGGCGAAAGTATTTAAGCAAAGAAACAGATGTTGATTTACATCGGCAAAGAGTAGCTATATATTTAATCGGATTTCTGTGTATTTCACTCTTACAGCAATTATTTCTCTCACTACGTTAATATGTTGATGAATTGGCATGAAAAGTCGCCACAATGGCAACCATTGACGAATATCGTCCAACTTACATTTTAATATATGAATGATCGGCAACTTTCAATTAGTCTTGGCATATATCAATTATTATTCTATATAACATTGAACTACATTGTACATAATGCAATGTTCCTGCACATTACCATGATTTCAAAAATAAAATCTGACAACTTATACAGTAAAAAAGCTATAAAAAATGATGTGAATTTTTACTAAGTTCAACCTTAATTTCTTATTAAATACTAGTACAATCGGAACGTCCTCTTCTATTATCTATAATAACATCGGAGTAAATACGGATTAAAAGTAGTTATATCACGTGATTTCAGATGAAAAATAACTAAGAGTGTAATCTTCGATAATGTACAACGAATGTATACATTTGACATTCAAAAGAAAATTAAGTCTGTTTCATACAATTATGATTGAAAAATACGTATGTCTGACAACCATTTTAATATGCCCACTGATGTACAATATTTATACAAATCAGACTAATTATCAACAGGTTGGCATTTGGTACTTTCGTATTCTACAACCATTATAATAGATTTTTCATATCTAAAGTCAAGGTCACTATAATGTTTTCTTATATGACATCATGTGAAACACACATGAACGAGTTTTACAAATAGTATTATTGTGTGATACATTTAATCAAATCTTAGCTTCATTTAAACAGTGTTTTCATGTTACACTTAATGAATGACTATTTGCATATATATCACCTTTAAATTGTTTTTAAATGGATTTGGCGGCTTTGAACTTGAAACAGTTCATTTAAAGTTTTAGGGGCTTTGGAATCAAAAAAAAAATTGAATTAAACACAAATAGTGAGCTACCAACTTACATGCAGTCTGACCAGCCTCTATACTGGTGACAAAGGCTAAACACATTTGGTTATACAGTAAGCTTTTTGTTTTACTTTTCCATTCTCATGTATGTTCCATACATCATCATCCGATTTTCATATGCATCAATTTTCAGCATATTATTATTGGTATATTATTCTGTTATTATGTTATTCAGAGAATTGAAAAGCATATGCAGTAAGATTGTTTGCTAAATTATAATTTATTCCAACTATCAGCGGCTCTTCTGCATTTATATGATATTCTTATTAATGCACTTTTGTGTATTTTAGATCCCAGAGGAAGTCATCAGCATTAACAAAATGTTATTATTCTATTCTTTAAGTCAAGGCCATCATTGCTGAGCGGTTAAGGTTGTTAACTTCAAAACACTTGGCCCTCATGGCTGATGGCCGAATCCCGTCAGGGACTTTGGATACTGTCATACTAGGAAGTTATCCAATTAGCTTACAGAACATCGGTGGTTCTATTCAGGTGCCTGCTTATGCGTAAACTAATTCACAAAAGCACTACCAATGGCTTCTTCGACCAGTAAAACCTGAATTTCAGGAAGTCTAATCATTTACAGAATGTTGATATATTCTCCTATATTTTCAGATGTTCAGCATAGCAGGATGTTCTTATGTTCCTATTCTATATTAACTGCATTATCATCATTCACTAAATGTTTGATTTACAATTTTATATTTAGCATTCCCAAATATATTATATACTTTATTGTATGTTTCAGGCATCAGAGGATCCTCAACACATACAGAATGTTGACATTGTAAGGAGAGCAATGAGGACGCCATCTAGGGTATGTGATACTGAATTTGTGTCCCTCAAAATAATGTTGTTTTTTGTCTGTATTTACAATAATAATAACCTTTGCAGTATAGGTCTGACTCAATACGTAACAATCTTGTGGGCCGTTATACTTTTCAGAAAGCTATGGCATACAGGTGACATAGAGAATGCCTTTGCATACATATGGTTTAATTACATGAACAATGCTGGTTTACCATAATTATACTTTCTACAATTTCGATTTGATCCATAAGTGACATTTTATTTTATTCTATTTTTAGCTTGGAATACTGACAGAATTGGCTAAATCAGAATCATCTTCTAGAACTAGTCGTACCACCTCGTGCATATTTCAACAGGACCAATTTCAACTTAACTTGGCTGCTCCGAGAATATTCGACTAACAAAGTGCATTGGGTCGTAGTTCATTCAGTGAATGTGAAGATATGAAAATCAAATCTGACATTTTGTTGTGGTCTGCTATATGTGAATAGAAAAAAAAAGCGAAATATGCGGCAATGTTAATGCTAAGTGCAGTAGATATTTGCCAATGTTTGTAACGCCAGTACAGAATTTGTTATTACTGTTCTTAGAAATAAGGAAGTTAACTGTGATGGTTTATATGGATTTCTTTGGGCATAGAGATGTTAAAAGACTTATCTCATTTTAAATGTGTGAAGTTGTTTTTGTTTTATTTCAATTGTCTAATGTTTGGGCATGTGCAATAAGGCAGCTATACCATAGGTTAGACATTTTAAAAGATTGGACGAATCTTACGTCCTATTTTTTAGGCACATTATACTTAAATATATTATGAATTGATAAAACTGCTGTTAAGCCTTGTAATGGGTCTATAAGTACAAATAAAGCTAAATGTTTTACCAAATATGGTTTTTGTTTATGACTTTAATCTTTGATATAAACACACATACGAAAAACAAACTATTATATACTAAATATGACCTTTATTTTTGGAAACAACATACATCTGAAACTAAATATATGAATAAGAATACAAAGTTTTATTCAAGTGACATTATGCTCATATTTTCATAGTCAAGATGAGCTAAATTGACTTTACATTTCAAAAGATTGACTATTTAAATGGTGTTTGACAAATATTTTATATTGGAATATGTTAAGGATAAAATTTAAAATCTGCCTTAAATATAAAAAGACTGTCCCACTCTTTTTATAAACTGAACGTTACAAGTAAATTCTAAATGATATTTACAGAAATTTCGTTTGGATACAGGGGTTATTTAGTGTCTATGCGAAGTAAATTATTAAATCAAAAGGAATTATGGCAAAATTAAAATATATTTGGACTCTCACCTGTTCATTCACTATATACCTTTAGATGGGCATAATGTCACTTTCAGCATTAAACATGTTAAAACAATGATTATACCCTATACAAATCCAAAGTTCAGTGTGAACAAAAACATAGAAAAAAAGAATAGTAAATAATAATTTTTACATTATAAATCAACAGTTATCAAAAAAGATTGTTTATTGAAACGTTATTCTAATTTAAGAACGAAAAAAGAAAGTATCATAAAATATAAACTTTATCTTTTATAAAAAAACATACATTTGAAATAAACTGTTACATAGTAAATACGACCTTTATATTTGTTAAAAAACAAACATATAACACAAAATGATGTATACTAAATATGACCTTTATCTTTGTTAAAAAACATGCATATAAAACAAAATGTTTTATATCTTAATATGACCTTTATCTTTGTTAAAAAACAAACATATAACACAAAATGATGTATACTAAATATGGCCATTATCTTTGTTAAACAAAACATATCAATCAAAATGTTATATACTAAATACGACCTTTATCTTTAAACATACATATAAAACAAAATGTAATAAACCTAAATATGACCTTTATCTTTGTTAAAAAAACAAACATATAAAACAAAATATTTTATACTAAATATGACCTTTATATCTTTGTTAAAAACATGCATATAAAACAAAATGTAATAAACCTAAATATGACCTTTATCTTTGTTAAAAAACAATATTTAAAACAAAATATTATATACTAAATATGACCTTTATCTTTGTTAAAAAACAAACATATAAAACAAAAAGGATTTGCTTTTGTGTCCGAATCGATACTTTTCATGGAAATATTCACTTGCAAATAAAATCCGAGTTGCATATACTGTTTTCATTTAAGTTCTGGTTTGGAACCGTTGTGTGTTCATAGTTTATCTGGCTACATGAAAACTTGTCCAAATATATCTTCATGTTGAGTACAATGATGTTAATATACCTGATCCTTTATTTACCATTAGTTAGATAACTCGGTAATGAAACATTGTGACATTGTGTTTACATAATTATACCAAGTAAGTAATATATAACGTCTTTAAACTAGTTCATGAATAAAACGGTTTAATAGCTTTACACAGAATTATTTTTCATCAACATGTTTGATAATACAAATGTATTAAATAATTATATTACAACTCGTGTTCAATCATAAGCAGTAAACAATGTATTTATTTATGGAGCAACACTCCGGAAAATGTGTTCCAAATGTTTGAAGAATGGTAAATAATATTACCAGAGGGACTACTAGACGGCTGAACCCACACGCTCTGTCCAGCTTTTAATACAGCGACAGTGTCAGCTGTATGACAGTCGACATTATCGTTGTCATGAATGTACTTTTTAGTGTATGCTACACCATCAACCATTATATCCACGTACAAATATTTAGAATTGTATACACATATATCTGTAGTAAATAGATATGTTCCGTTTGTTGTGGCCGTAAATTTCCCTATCTCACTGTTGTAAGCATTTCCTTCATTGAAGAGTACTACAGGAAACACTATAACTTGACCTCCAGGAGCGGCAGTGTTAGCATTTAGTCTTGCCTTGAATACCACAGTTGGTGTCAAAGTCTGTTCTGAAATAAGATCATTAGTAAGGTTTACAAAATGATATGTCGATGACATAGACATAAATAAAAGTTATTAAATGAGTGTACACTTCGACGAATTGTTAATTGGCCATCAACATTTGACCAAATCTTCATTAAAATATAAATAACGAGTTATGCATCTAATTTTATTTATTGCTTGTTTGCAAAAACAAAATTTTGTTGAAATTTATTTACGGCGGAGCGTGTTTCCATGGTCACCCTTATAACAAACACTGCAAAATGAAACTGTGTCATATATCAACTTTTCAATACTATGTATTTTAACTCAATGCGCCAATTGTGGCAAGGTGTCTTGTCTTTCTTGGTACAAGTATCTATTGTCGATAATCGCGAGAGAGATTTTTACTGGGCAGTGTCATATCATAATTTTAGTATTATCATCAAGTTTTAGATGTTTACATTTTGTTAAGATTTACTTTGGACGTAATATTGAATTTTTATAGTTTGAAAAAAAAATGTGTTGAAGTAACATCGAAAATTGTTTGAGCATAAAAATAATTTTGATATATTGAATAATTTGAAAATAAAGATGATTAAAAGTAAAAAACCTTAAAAATTGAACTGTGTAACTTTAATGTAACGAAACATGAACAAAATATAACGGGTCGCTACATTTAAATATTTAAGTATCTAATTTCGAAGATACAGTTGTTGAACTGGCGACTACATAATAATGATGATGAAAAACACGTCTAAAAATAACGAACTTTACGCTTTACGATATAACAAAGGTGCTGTAATATTGACCACTCCTGTTTTTACTTACCACCTGTATTCATATAAATTACCTAAAGGTTGATAAAAACATGATTACGTCAATGTTTTGCACTTCTATCAATAATTAAAACATTCGACAATGCCGCTATAACAATGGAGCTTTACTAACGAAGACGGCGGCTTTTTTAAATTTTAAATTATTGATATGTTGTTTATCAGGTTATTATGCTTGTAATTTACAACTAAATAGCAGTAACACATACGAGATTTTAAGAACAATATTCAGAAAAAAGCCGTGTAAACTTTTAAAAAAAAATTAAAAGAAAACAATACTCGTACATTTACAGAAATTGACAGTTTAGGTCGCTTTGGAGAATACGGTTATTGAAATTTCAGAACACGTTAATCATGTTTTGGAAACTTCAATAAGTCAAACGGCCACAGGTAATGAATAAAAGTGACACTGCTAATTTTTAAATGTCAAGTTGAGTTAAGTTATACATATTCAAAAGATTTGCTAATATAATTGTGATTGATCAACAAGTGATTATGGTAATTTTTTATACGTATGATTCGAGATTAATAGAATTACTTAAATCATTAAAAGACTGCCCACTCTTATTACGAATTGAGCTTAACTAATATATTCTGAACGCTATATTATAAAAAATTTCCGTTGGACTCGTGAAATACTAATTATTTTTTCATGGTAAAGTTAACAATCAAACATAATATTGACAAAATGTCAAGTTATTTTTGTATTAACCTGTTCACTGACCATTATACTTGGATTGGCATCATGCCACTTAAAATATGTTTACACATAAACTATGAGCTACATAGTATTGGTTTGTGATTGAATGAACTAAAATTTATATTACTAATTAGCTTTACCTTTTAAAATTTGCAGTTCAACGCTTGTCGCTTTTTGTGCTATTTCAGATTTCATTCGCTCCATTTGAAATTCCATGCGAACCATTTTCTCTAACACTTTCTCTTCAAAATCATATTTTGAACAATGCGGTTCATCCGACTTTGCACATATAAGTAGATAATTAAGAAAGAAAATTTTACAGAATGAAATTCTCATTTTTATTTTTAAAGTGACATAAACGTATCTTACAATGCTTAATAAAGAGCCTAGTGTAAGGGAAGCACAGGAAACAACAGTCTTATGTACCACAAATTTAACATCATGAGAGAAGTTGAAAAAGTACAGTCTTAGCTTTTTAGTTCATAGATACTTTTCATATTAAATTTGTAGTTCTAAAGATGAGCAAAGAAGTTTCAAAGGAACATAGTAATGTGGAAAAGCATTTAGAACAGTTGATAAATATATAGTTTTTCACAAACCGTTAACTGCTTAACATTTTATATTAAGCAAATATCTGTCAAATTGTGCTTATTTAAGGCACTAAATAACAGATTTTTGTGAATAGTGAATTTTTGACAACAACAGGTGTCAAGTGCCGTGTGGCAGCTGTAAAAAGTGCCCCTAACTTCACTTCAGTGTTGTTATAGTTTCTGGTCCTTCGGGATCATTGATGCCAGCACTATTAAGTGTTGAGAATTGAGTACCGCTCAAGCCTATGATAGGGGGCGTGAGGGATGTTGCACTTATTCATTATCCCTCATGTACAGACTCAATCAAACCGAGTCTGCAATTCTCTTTTAATTTTGATGTGATTAATGCTTCCGAGGGATCTATTTATTTCCAGAATTTTATACTTCACAACAGCAGGTGTCAAGTGCCGTATGGCAGCTGTAAAAGTTGCCCTGTACTTCACTTCAGTGTTGTATATTTTCTGGTCCTTCGCGATCATTGATGCCAGCACTATTAAGTGTTGAAAATTGAGTACTGCTCAAGCCAGTGCTAGGGGGCATGACAGATGTTGCACTTATTCATTATTCCTCATGTACAGACTCAATCAAACCGAGTCTGCGATTCTCTTGTAATTTTGTTGTGATTAATGCTTCCGAGGGATCTATTAATTTACAGATTTTAGCTTACAGAGTGCACGTGATAGAAGTTCTACCTTTGATACCACTTTCTTAGGTTCCTTATAAATCGGCATGGATTTGGAAACAGGCATGCAGTTTCAAACGTAGGTTAAAAACATTTACAATTAATTCAATATTACTTGGAATTTCTTAATAATTCCTGCATTAATGCAAATAATTTTGTTAATGAATATTGCTACTTATATTTGGAAAAAACACATAAGAATAAAAACGAAATTTACAAATGTCCGAGATTTTCCGATTATTGTGGCTAAGATAGAGAGGTTTATAAATTCGAAGAATGCATGGGTGAAGTGATATTAACGAAAACATCGTGAGCAAAATGATATTCACGAGGGCAGCGTTGGCGAAATATTATTCACAAAGACTGAATAAGAGAATTGACATTCGTGAAGATTGCAGCTACGAAGATTGCACGGGCAAAACTTTGAGAGCAAAATTATATTCATCTCAGAAACAGGAAGCGTTAAATTTTGCCGAGTTAATATCATCTACGTATTGATAACTTTCGGTACATATCCTTGATAACAAATAATCATAACAGTCTCTTTCCAAACGGAAAGTGCAAACAAAAGTTTAGTATCTAAGGATACTTACCTTTTTAACTACCCTCTAAATTCTGACAATCTGCTCTCAATTACAGATAAATTGTTAGAATAACAGGATATGTAACACATACTAAATATTTAATGAATATATCACAGATGTTTACGGCCTTTTAGACTTTGTTTATCTCTATTGTAAACCAAACATCCTGAAACTGAGATTTCATAACTGTTTCTCACGGTTCATTTTCAATATGTCTGTTTTTTCTAAGAATTACGAAATGAAAATTTAAGCAAGTAAAGATAACCCCTGGGCAATAATAAAAAATAATTTAAAAAGGGAAGAAAAAGAAAAAACCGCTGTTCAATCACTTCTTTTAAGATTTTTTATAAAAATTGGTACATTTCAGATATGATATGATGGTAAATGTGATATTTTTTTTTTAATTTCTGGTAGAAATTGCTAAATAACAAGTTGAATGATTAAGTAAGATGCCCCAGTTGTGTTTAAATGTTATAAGTTTTTTAATGACAGTTTACAGGGTCTGACCACCCTGTGTCCGTGACCGTCGCATAAACTTTAAAGTTAAGGACTTCCAGGAAAAGAACTCGTTTACTTAAGGTTCATTATACATACAGATAAAGGGAATAAAATATTTATAAGCATTTTCATTAACAAATTCTTTTAATATTTCATACAATTTCAACATGGCTGCTACTATTTCAGCTGTTCCTACTTGTGCTACAATTGCATCCACTGCTGTTTCGTTTTTTACTACTACTGCTTCCACTACTTCTTTCACTTCTGATGCTACTGCTATTTCTACTTCTTTTCTATTACTGCAGCTACTTTTCCTATTGTACTGCTGCTACTTCTCCTATTATTATTACTGCTGCTACTTCTACTATTAACACTACTTATTTCTACTACTATTTCTATTTCTACTCTTAACACTACTACAATTTCTACTATCACTACCTATGCTACTTGTTATATTATGTTTGATTCTACTTTTAGTATTTTTACTTCTTCTACTTTTACCTGTAGATCCACTGCTTCTTTTTTCTATTACTACAACAGCTTCTCATTCTACCTCTAATACTTCATCTGCTGCTTTTTTACTTTTGCTATAACTACTGAAATTACTACTGCTGCTGCTACTTCTTCCAGCCATGTAGATAACAGAGCCAGGCAGATTGTATGTACTCCAATGAAATATCAATCCTGCCTATCAAAAAGTAATAAATATGCATGTTATAGCAATTTACACTAAATTTGTATATATTTGATCCTTTTATATTATGTACCATCTTAAATTTAAAACTTTTATATCTATTGCTGGTAAAATATTGGTAACTTTCTATTCCTTTCACTTAACGTAGCAAAACATACCCATTGAGACCGTCTTTAGTCATATGCATAGATCTGTAAAAAAAGGTTTGAAAAAAGGTGTGTATTATTTATCTAAATAGTGATTGTAAATGTTTTACCTGCAGCCATAGCAAAATGTATAATCTTCTTGAAAATGTATCATTTTACTGATTTTGTTAATAATGTTTTACTTGCTACAAGTTTTAGGTTTAGCAAACACGTTTGCTATATCTCAACTGGTTAGGAAGTTGCTTATCCCTGTTAATAAATTATGTCTAAAGGGAAAAGATGGAATATTATGATAAGAACTTTTTGATTAATCGTTGATATGCACGAGCGTGGGAGCCCGTTAAAAAGTAACGATTTTATTAAAATATTTATTATTGTGACATTCAATGAATTTCAACTTCTAAAAAAGATTATGAATGATATGAAATAGCTGAAACTAAACGTTAATCCGACGGATGTGACGGACTGTATCTACGAACAAAAATTGTTTTTTTAAAGTTTTCCGTTTTAACAATATGCTTACGGAATTAAAACCAAATTATAACGAGAACTAATCAACTTCCCGTAAAAATAAATTTATCTGTATATTAAACTAAATTTGCTGACGATGAACTCGATTTAAAACTTATAATAATGCCGAACTACAATGCCACCAACAGAAAAGCTTTTTTTAAACTGAATCAAATGCCAATCATTACTGACCCTTTGAATTTGTTTATACAGATCCATAGAATCAAGTTCTTTATTATTTCTTTTTATTTTGATAAGGTAATTTTAGACAACAAAAAGTCAAGCTACTTATCGTTTTCCAACACGAAAAATTATCAAATAGCACATAAGGCAATATACAATTAAAGACTTATTTGGAGGTTGATATCTATTGTTTTACCATAATAACTATACAGTCTTCTCTTATCCGGTAAATTGGCTATATACTGTCGGAAGCATAAGTCAACAAGTTTTCATCGTATAGCATGGAATAAAATAGTGCATGCTTTTATTTCTTTAAGATTTCATTTACCGTTGTGCTTCAAAGATTTAAAGGCACATTATATCTCAGAGACAAATAAATTCGTACTTCTTTGTAAAAGGCAAACATGAATTTCATAATGTTTAAAACATGATTTAGAGAATGATAGATGCTTGTTACCTTAAACAAGTAGCGATAAATGTGATTTTTGACTTCAAATCAAAATATTATTTCTTTATAACTGTACTTGTTGCCTAAAAGCAACATATGAAAAGATGGTTCAGATAATTGACCAATGAGTGATTTTTCGGATAAACAACACAAAAATTTCAAAGCTTGTAAGATATAAAAATGAAAGCAATTTCTGAGGTATAATTTATGCTTGTAAAATAATTGTATTATAGATGATGTACTATGTACATATTTTAATAAAGTATTTGTTCTGTTCTGTTCTGTTCTGGTATAATGAGCCTTTTAAAATAATCAAGCAGTGACACCTAACTGAAATTGTGTACAAAATCAAAAATAAATATCATATGGGAAATCTTTTATTTATGATTGGCGTTGTAAGGGATACGTGTTACAGTGTTAACTCACTAGACAAATAATCAAGAGATCACGTGCTTGATTCCCCGCTACGCCGCTGATAAACAGAGGTCCCATATATATCTATCGGTGTTCTGAACCGGACATGTAAAAGAGCTCTAATCCCTTTTGATACTGTGCAACAAATTATCATGTATTACCCCGGAAAAAAGCTGAACTATCTCAGCAACATGGGAAAAATTGAATGAACAAAGGGTTGTTAATCGAATTTCTTTGTATTTCAGTCTTACAACGGTTACCTCCCCTTCATTATAC
The DNA here is from genome assembly GCF_026571515.1 of Ruditapes philippinarum. Taxonomy (NCBI): domain Eukaryota; kingdom Metazoa; phylum Mollusca; class Bivalvia; order Venerida; family Veneridae; genus Ruditapes; species Ruditapes philippinarum. The sequence goes on from NW_026861259.1 coordinate 121,106, forward strand.
AAAAATGACAACCGATGACAATTATTATCGATTTGCATTTTATCTATAAGTACTATTCATTCTTGTACATGTATGTAACATTTGTACATGTATATAACATTTTTCCTTCATATCAATTATATAATCATTTCAGAGTTTACAATAAATTTCAACATATAAATTTGCATTATTTACTAAAGCTTCATGTAAAATAATTTTCCAAGAATAAATAATGATTTATACCAAAAGGAAATATGTATCCTCCCCATCTTCATGTATTCTATTTTATATCGTATACTATTTACAAAGTTTATGAGCTTATTTCCTTAATGTTTCATTTACTTTAGATTTTTCAAAGATTTAAAATTATGAAGCAGTGACACCTCATTGAAATTTTTCTCAGGTCTCCTATATAATATACTATCAGTGGTTTTATTCTTAATAAAATATCATGATCACATTCATGACACTCTCCCATTCTAAAATGTCATTGTTTAAATTATTTTACAGTAATTTTAATTTATTGTCTCATGTACAAATGCCCATAGTTGTTTTTCTTTACTAAATGTTCTGTAAAATGATTGTTTTCTCACGTGCCCATGCCGTGAAATATCAATAAAAATAAATTGTTGTGCACCAGGAATGTGGAGAAACCCGGGTCCCCTTAGGAAAGAGGCAGCATCATGCATTGCCCCGAAAGAAAACAAAACGCAACTATCTTATGTATATTTCATGATTGAATGATATGTTACAAAGGTTAGTAAATCGAATCGCTTTGTGTTGCACTCTTACAGCGGTTACTTCCCCTTCACTACACAGAAACGACAACCGGTGACAAATATCCTTCGACTTAGAAATGAAATTGCGGTAAATACCAATCATTGTTGAACATGTATATAACATTGAACATAATTCAATGCATTTTTACATACATATCAGTTCAGAAATTATTGAATACAAAACAGTAATGTGTCCCACTGACGGACAAAGGCAAATATTTATGTATTTTATAATGCTGCATGTTTGTAACGTCGCTTTTCATTGGATAATCGTGACGCTTATATAGTTTTATATACACGGCTGCTGTGAATTTATGAAGAAATCTTATTTTTTTTCTCTAAAATAAGATGCTTGCTGTATTATTAATTTGTTATAAATGTTTCTGACAGGTTATATGGCCGTATATAAACGGTGGTTTTCAATATAATATATTTTACAAACAACTGTTTATATAGAGCCATATTACTTGTCAAAAATCTTTATTAGAGGTCAAAACATAGCCCTTACTGTGTTAGTAATCAAGTAGAAATATGGTGATGTATACTTCAAAATGAGTCATTTAACGCACATAACATATAAATTATTGATTGAATCTTGAATCTTGTTTTTTAAACTCTTTGTACAATCTACTTGGAACTTTTTGGAGGCATGAAGCTTTAACTAGGATACATCACCCGTGTACAATACACCCATTCATCTGCTGCTGCTGAGCGTTCCATAACGCATCCAACAATTATACAAACCATGTATGACGCTCTTGTGATCAATTAATATAAAATTGTCTTGTATAGTACAGATATCACCTTACATGTTGTTTGATTTTATTACATCACCTTGGCTTAGATGTAAATATACATTGTATTTAGTATAAATACATGTCTTTGAAACCCCCCTATTTTTCAGGTGTGGGCACAGCTACCACTGTTCCTGCTTGCAGGCAGTTGGATCAGTCCATGTGATCGATGGGGAGGATACTTACGTCTGTTAGCCATACGAAACGCGGCCAGACGCAGAGCTCGCGCTTTCATAGATCCCTTTCCAATCCTCAGACAGCGCAAATGTTGGGTATTAAACCAGAAAAGGCAAAAGAGGTAAGATGTTAATACAATATAGTTAACCCAACTTAATTTCGGCCCTGTATAGATTTGGAACAGTCTATTTGAAGGGAAAGGGTTTTCAATATAAGAATACAGCTCCAGGTATATGGAACCTGGTAAAACTGTACATATGTGCAGGCTGATCTGGTTCTGAACTGGTTGCAAAGGGTTGTAGGTTTCAGTTCCAGCAGGTAAAAGATTCAAATCTTTGAAATTTTTTAGTTGTATGGTATATTTCTCCAAAATATAATGTAAATGTATACGATAGTTTTAAGCCTGACTACGAATGGCCATTGTACTCGCCCAGGCGTCAGCGTCACTATTTAGTAAAGTTTTGCAAGCAAGTCGGTTTTACAGAACTATGTTTTTTTTTAGAAATAAGAAAAATTTATATAATCCAGGCTCTGGGTTTACTATCAAGCACTGAGAATAGTTGAGCATGCTACCAAAATGTCTTGTTTGAATAATCATTTTAGATAAGGAATGTATTGAGCTTTTCCAAAATTAGTTTCACTTAATGATACTCTTTTTTTTAATGATTTAGACAATGTTGAGCTAGGGTCTTTTAAATATTTTATTATAATTATATGTTGTTTTTTTTTCAGATATAAGATTGTTGTGAAATTTTTAGGAAAGCACCAATTTCTTGATATCAGTTCTCAAAATTTGGTATTCAGCACCCCATCTTGTTTGATCCTCTGTTTTATTTAGCATATACAAAATCGCAGCTGCCTTTAGGAGTCACTATAATTGTAAATTATTTGAAATCAATGATCCGTAAAAGGGTTAATATAAAAATCTTGCAAGCTGAGAGGGATCATGGCTTGGATGGGGCCACCATGGCCAAGTCAGGGTAATGCAGAGGAGTATCTGAGGGCTTCTTCCGCCAGTAAAACCTGAATTTAGTCTAAGCATTAACAGAATGTTGATATTTTCTTCTATATTTTCAGGTATGTTCAGCGTACTGAATGTTTGATATATAGTTTTATATTCTGCCATTTACAAACATATGAGATATTATATTGTATGTTTCAGGCATCAGAGGACCCTCAACACATACAGAATGTTGACATTGTTAGGAGAGCAATGAGGACGCCATCTAGGGTATGTGATACTGGATTTGTGTTCCTCAAAATTATGTTGTTGTTTTTTGTCTGTATTAACAATAATAATATGTGGACTAGAGGTCATGACCGTTATTCACTTTTCCCTTAACACTGACGGTTCAAATCCCACCAGTGACTTTTAAAATCTCTTATATCCGCCTCCGTGGTCGAGGGATTAGAGTGGATGACTTCTAATCCAGTTACCTCTCTGGCGTGGGTTCGATCCCCTGGAGATGCTTTGGTAGTTTAGCGCGGAGGAAGGTAGTGTAGTACTGGTGTAACTCTCCAGGAACGATGGTTATGAAACTACCCGCCTATATGACTGAAATACTGTTGGGAAAAGGCGTAAAATGAAACAAACAAACAAACAAAAAATAAAAATCTCTCATGTTAGGAATCTATCAAGTTAGCTCATGGAAAGTTTCACACTGATGCCTGTTTATATATGAAATAATGCACAAAGAGGCTTCTGATGCCTTTCTGAAAAGGTCTTTCATCATATGACCTTGGCAGTATAGGTCGGACTCAATACTTAATTTCTTATGGGTCGATATACTTTTTAGAAAGTCATTGCATGTAGGTGACATAGAGAATGCTTTTGCAGACATATGCTTTAATTATATTAACAATGCTGGTCTTACCATAATTATACTTCCTATGATTTTGATTTAAAGCATCAGCGCTTTATATTTTATTGTATCTTTTTAGCTTGGAATACTGACAAAATTAGCTAAATCAGAATCATCTTCTAGAACCAGTCGTACCACCTCATGCATATTTCAACAGGGCCAATTTCAACTGAACCTGGCTGCTCCGAAAATATTCGACTAACAAAGTGCATTGGGTCGTAGTTCATTCAGTGAATGTTAAGATATGAAAATCAAATCTGACATTTTGTTGTGGTCTGCTATATGTGAATAGGAAAAAAACGAAATATGCGACAATGTTAAAGCTAAGTGCAGTAGATACTTGCCTATGTTTGTAACGCCAGTACAGTATTTGTTATTACTGTTCTTAGAGATAAGGAAGTTAACTGTGATGGTATATATGGACTTCTTTGGGCATAGAGTTGTTAAAAGACTTATCTCATTTTAAATTTGTGAAGTTGTTTTTGTTTTATTTCAATTGTCTAATGTTAGGGCATGTGCAATAAGGCAGCTATAACATAGGTTAGACATTTTAAAAGATTGGACGAATCTTACGCCCTATCTTTTAGGCACATTATACATTTAATATATAATTATTATGAATTGATAAAACTGCTTGTTAAGCCTTGTAATGGGTCTATAAGTACAAATAAAGCTAAATGTTTTACAAAATATGACTTTTTTATGACCTTAATCTTTGATATAAACACACATACGAAAAACAAACTATTATAAACTAAATATGACCATTATTTTTGGAAACAACATACATCTGAAACTAAATATATGAATAAGAATACAAAGTTTTATTCAGCATTAAACATTTTAAAACAATTATTATACCCTATACAAATCCAAAGTTCAGTGTAAACAAAAACATAGAAAAAAAGAAAAGTAAATAATAATTTTTTCATTATAAATCGACAGTTATCAAAAGAGATTGTTTATTGAAACGTTATTCTAATTTAAGAACGAAAAAAGAAAGTATCACAAAATATGAATTTAATCTTTCATAAAAACATACATTTGAAACAAACTGTTACATAGTAAATACGACCTTTATATTTGTTAAAAAACATGCATATAAAACAAAATGTAATAAACCTAAATATGACCTTTATCTTTGTTAAAAAACAAACATGTAAAACAATATATTATATACTAAATACGACCTTTATCTTTGTTAAAAAACATGCATATTAAACAAAATGTTATATACCTAAATATGACCTTTATCTTTGTTAAAAAAACAAACAACATATAAAACAAAATGTTATATGCTAAATATGACCTTTATCTTTGTTAAAAACATGCATATGAAACAAAATGTAATAAACCTAAATATGACCTTTATCTTTGTTAAAAAAATGCATATAAAACAAAATGTTATATACCTAAATATGACCTTTATCTTTGTTTAAAACAATATATAAAACAAAATGTTATATTCTAAATATGACCTTTATCTTTGTTAAAAACATGCATATAAAACAAAATGTTATATACCTAAATATGACCTTTATCTTTGTTAAAAAACAATATAAAAAACAAAATGTAATAAACCTAAATATGACCTTTATCTTTGTTAAAAACATGCATATAAAAACAAAATGTTATATACCTAAATATGACCTTTATCTTTGTTAAAAAAACAAACAAATAAAACAAAAAGGATTTGCTTTTGTGTTCGAATCGATACTTTTCATGGAAATATTCCCCTGCAAATAAAATCCGAGTTGCATATACTGTTGTCATTTAAGTTCTGGTTTGGAACCGTTGTGTGTTCATAGTTTATCTGGCTACATGAAAACTTGTCCAAATATATCTTCATGTTGAGTACAATGATGTTAATTAACCTGATCCTTTATTTACCATTAGTGAGATAACTCGGTAATGAAACATTGTGACATTAAGTTTACATAATTATACCAAGTTAGTAATATCAAATATCTTTAAACTAGTTCATGAATAAAACAGGTTTTATAGCTATCAGAATCATTTTTCATTTCTTTCATCAACATTTTTATTAATATTTAATGATAATAATACAACTCGTTTGAATCCTATGCAAGAAATAATGTGTTTATTTATGTAGCAAGACTCCGGAAAATGTGTTCCAAATGGATGAAGAATGGTAAATAATATTACCAGAGGCACTAGCAGACAACTGAACCCATACGCTCTGTCCAGCTTTTAACACAGCGACAGTGTCAGCTGTATCACAGTCGAGATAATCTTTGTCTGTAATGAATGACTTAGAGTATGAAACACCATCAACCATTATATCCACGTAAACATAATTGTTACCAGACAAACAAAGTGCTATAGTAAAAAGATATGTTCCGTTTGTTGTGGCCGTAAATTTCCCCGTCTTACTGTTGTAGGCATCTCCTTCATTGAAGAGTACTACAGGAAACACTATAGCTTGACCTAAAGGAGCGGCAGTGTTAGTATCTAGTCTTGCCTTGAATGCCACAGTTGATGTCACAATCTTATCTGAAACAGTATCATAAATAAGATTTACAAAATGACATAGATTTTCTACAGGTTGATGAAAACATTATTACGTCAATATTAATAAGACAATCAACAAAGAACGCATTTATACTAATTAAGACAACCACCATGGCGTGCACGAAAAAGTAAGATTATTATCTACGCGCGTGCCGCATGGATAATTTTGAATGCAAACATATATATTTCCTTTTATTTCATTGATAGGTAATTATGTCCATAACTAAATCAACTATTTCTCTTTTAGATTTACAGATTTAGAAGGCTGCAAAATATTATATTATATAAAAAGGCCGGTTAGACACTCGTTGAAGTTTAGATTAATGGCTAAATTTATTAAACGAGTATATGTAGAGGCTATTGAATGAGTGTAAGTTTAACACTGTTTTTTTTGAACGAGTTGAATAAAAGTATTTTAATAAATATGTAAGCCTTTGGCGAGCATAATATTATTTTGTTCAACAAATTCAATACATTCTGTAATGACCTTACACGGATTTAATATTCTATGTATCATATACCAAAACAAAAGACCGTTTGAAGTGAAAAAAGAACCAATTTTCATTGATACGCCTATAATGTTAAACTACAGCGACTTAAGAGCGACTTTATACTACATGTTTGGTTAGTGTCCAACTTTATTTGTCATCCAATGAAAACGCTGTATTTCTTAATAATTATGTGCGTTAATTTTCATAGATGGACAAAAGTCGAAACTTTATCGAAGTCCGTTCATAGTCGACTTCTGTTTTTATAGAACTTCATAGAACCGCATACTGACGTAACGAAGTGAATGATAATAAGGCCAAATAAAGCTTGGTACTAAATATGTTAGTACTCATCCGTAGCTGTTCTACAGAAATTAGAATCATTATCCTATCGCTATCGCTCCTGTCGAAGTTTCTCATTTCTGCAGAGCAGCACGGATGAAAACAGTCATTATTTTTGGTATGTGATAAAAAGTGTAATTAATTTGTGTAATTCCGTTTTTGAATTTATTGAACACTTGCAAAAAATATATTATGGTCGCCAGAGGCTTGCATAATATAATTCTATGCATCTCGTACAATGCACTCAGTATTAAACTTACACTCATACAATATCCTCTATTTATTGTATACACTGTTCCGTGGTTTATATTCAATATAAATTATTTAGTTTTAATAATTACAACCTTACAGTACAATAGCATGACTTAATGCCTAGGAAAGACAAAAAGATGATGCATGTTACGTACTATTTTCGCTGTGATTTAATTTAAGGTAAACCAAATTATGTTTCATTGAACGAATTGAAATTAATCATAATATTCGAGCCTCTGTCATGTTATATACTTTAACAAGTCTTTACAATGTAAAACTATCTATAGCTCGTTTTTTTTCGTTAAACACAGCAAAACTTATACACAGCATTATCACTTGTCTAACCTTGACACCAAGTCTTTCTAAACAAAAAGGTCGTTGACTTCAAGCCACTTTCCTCTCACCGCTTTATGTTTGATTTGCGCTAGCGTCTTTGAATAATTTCATGTGAGAAAAGCTTACGGTACGTCGTTTGTTATACTCAGGTGTCTGTTTGAATCTTAAATAATGCACAACTAAGGTATTCCACTCATGGTCTTTATACTGTACCTGTACAACGCTCCGCCACAAAATAAATAAATAAATAAATAAATTAATTAATTCATTCATTCATTCATTCATTCATTCATTCATTCATTCATTCATTAAATAGTTTTTCATTCAAGCAACAGTTCTGTTTCTACTTTTTTGATAACTTATATTATAAATATACATTGACCACGTACATATCTTCCTTTAGATCAACCTGCACGTATAAATCAATCGGGTTTTTGATTACTTTGTTTGTTTGTTCTTTTTTTTTTTTTGCTTATTTTATTTTATTTTCAAAAATATTGATATATTGTCTTATAGGATACGCTGTCTTGTACCTTACAGTCAAATATCAGGAACAAAGACTTGTTTTAAAAACAATACTAAAACATATAAACTAAAAGAAATTTCAATTATAATACAAATACATTTACAGAGATTGACAGCTAAGATCGGAGAAGAGAGTTATTAATTTTTTAGAAGACATAAATTATGTTTTTGACCCTTCATTTACTCAAACAGTCATATGTAAAGAATTATATATGTGTAGAGATCATAGATTTATATAGAAATTACAAAAAAATATATTATATGTGTTGACATAAACAATGAACTACAGAGTATTGGTTCGTGCTTGAACAATATTTAAATTGATATAAGATTTCAAAGACTAACCAGTTTTACCTTTCAAAATTTGCATTTCCTTGGTGTTTGTATCAATTTCAGATTTCATTCTCTCCATTTGAAATTCCATGCGAACCATTTTCTCTAACACTTTCTCTTCGAAATCATATTTTGAACAGTGCGGTTCCTCCGACATTACACATGATAGTAGGTAACTCAGAAAGATAATTTTACAGAATGAAATTCTCATTTTTATGTCCAAAGTGACACAAACGTATCTTATAATGCGAAGAAGTTTAGATAAACAGGATGAGGGCCTAGTATGAGGGAAGCACTGGAACATCAGTCTTATGTACCACAAATTTAACATCATAAGGGATGTATAAAAAGTACAGTAATTGTTTATCAGTTCATATGTGCTTTTCATATTGTAGTTCTAAAGATGAGCAAACAAACTTTAAAAGCACATATTAACGTGGAAAAGCATTTAGAACAGTTGATAAATTAAAGTTTTCACGAACAGTTAACTGCTAAACATTTTATATAAAGCAAAAATATGTCTAACCTTTTCGATTCTAGGTACTTATATAGACGATTTCTGTGAATAGTAACTTCACCAGACTTAGCTAAGAAAGTGCACTTGAAAGTTGTCAAGATCACTCTCTTGAGTTTCTTTTAACTCGACATGGACTCAAGGCATGCAATTTAGACGTACGTTGGGGTTTTAAGTAAAAAAATCGATTCAACACAATATTTCTTGGACTTTCGTTCTTACATCAATACAAACAATGTTGAATATTTTAACTTATATTTGGAACAAAACACAGAAGAATAAAAACTCCATTTACGTAAATATCCGAGATTTTCTGATTGCTGTAACCAACATAGAATTGATTATAAATTCGAAGAATGCGTGGGCGAAGTGAAGTTCATGAAAACTTGGAAAGCAAAATTATATTGACGAGGAAAACGTGGGCGAAAATTATTCACGAAGACTGCATGAGAAAATTGACATTCTTGAAGATTGCAGAAACGAAATTCTAAGATTGCACAGGTGAAATGAGCCGTGTCATATAATGGATTTGCTACCAGCATGGATCCAGACCAGCCTGCGCATCCGCGCATCTGATCAGGATCCATGCTGTTCGCTGTCAGTTTTTCCACTTGTAATAGAGTTGGTAAGCAAACAGCATGGATCCTGATCAGACAGCGCGGATATTTTAAGGCAAAAGAAATTCACGCAGACACACGTCGAATTGAAATTCACGAAGGCTGCATGGAATAAACGATATTCATGGAGAGTGCATGGCAGGAATGATATTCATAAAGGCAGCAAATAAGATTAATTAAGGTTGAAAGGGCCGGCGAACGGGCTGAATGGACGAGAGAAAAAAAATGTGTTTGGTTTTTCGTTGTACCATCACAGTATAGGTCATATGACGACTTTCTAGAATTACTGGTGGAGGGAGACCTCGTGTGCCCTTCCGTTCATTAATTCAGGCACGAACGGGCACCTGGTTAGAACCACTAAAGTTCCGTGAGCTAGCAAGATAGCTTCCTCAAATGAAAGAATTCAAAATCTATGTCGGGATTAGGACCCACAACGGTTAGGGGGCAAGTGGTTTGAAGTCAAGGACCTAAACCACTTGGCCACGGACCCCCACAAAATGACAGTAGTTCAGTCATTACATCTTTCGATTTCTCAAAATTTTGAGCATATGTCTTACTTTAATAAAAAAACTTATTTGTTGTTTGTTTTTATATCCCATGAGCTTTGATATGTCCAGGAACAACTGCAGATAACTTATGTATTAAAGGAACTCCACTGAGGTTTCTAAGGCTAAAACTATAAAATTATAATTTTCCACATAGATCAACATGAACACTTACAACAAAAATATCAATAAAATATAACTAAGAAATATACAAGAAATACATTGAAAATCGTATGTTTGTGCCATTCTCAGTCCGATGTGAGTGAATAGCGTTTAAACGCTTTACAATTTTGCGTCATTTCTCACTATTATAAAAACTATTCTGGAAAAACGGAGTCAGCTAATGATTTGAATTTTTGCCAATAAGTTAATAGTATAGATTAACATCAAATGGAGTAACAATCTCAAAATATTATTTCCAGTCCCGTCATGTCATTAAACCTCAGTGGAGTCCCTTTAACTTTTTACATTTCGTGATTATATCAAAAACAGGAAGCATCAATGTCTGTCGAGTTGATATCATCTACGTATTGGTAACTTTCAGAACACATCCTTGATTGACAATAATCATATTTGTCGCTTTCCAAACTGGAAGGCCAGAGAAAGGGGTAAATTAGTATCTAAGGATACTTACTTTTTAAACTACCCTCCAAATTCTGGCAATCTGCTCTCAATTACAGATAAAATGTTAGAATAACAGGATATGTAAATCATGCTTAATATTTAATGAATATATCACGGATGTTTACGACCTTTAAGACTTCGTTTATCTCTATTGTGAACCAAACATCCTGAAACTGAGATTTTATTTCCGTTTCTCACGGTTCATTTTCAAAAATGTCTGGGTTTTTTTCTTCTTAGAAATACGAAATAAAAGTTAAAGCAAGTACAGTTAAACCCTAGTACCTTTGATTTTAAGGAAGAATAAAAATAGCTAAATAAAGGAAGAAAAAGAAAAAAAAAAACAGAAAAAAACGCTGGTCAATCATTTCTTTCATGATTTTAAATTAAGATTTGTACATTTGAGATATGATGGTAAATGTGATTTTTTAAATTTCTGGTGGAAATTGTTACATAACAAGTTTAATAATTAAGTAAGATGCCCCAGTTGTTTTTAAATGCTATAAGTTTTTTTAATGACAGTTTACAGGGTATGACCACCCTGTATCCGTGACCGTCGCATAAACACTTTAAAGTTAAGGACAAGACTGCCAGGAAAAACACTCGTTTACTTAAGGTTCATTATATATACAGATAACGAGAATAAAATATTTATAAGTATTTTGATTGAAAAATGCTTTTAATATTTCATACAAATTGAACATGACTGCTACTATTTCTGTTGCTCTTACTTGTGCCACGATTGCTGCTTCTATTTTTAATGCTACTGTTTCCACTACTTCTTTCACTTCTGATGCTACTGCTATTTCTACTTCTTCTTTTTCTTTTACTGCTGCTACTTCTACTATTAATATTACTGCTGCAACTTCTACTATTAACACTAATTATTTCTACTACTATTTCGATTATTACTACTTAACACTACTACAATTTCTACTATCACTACTTATGCTACTTGTTATATTTTTTTTGATTCTACTTTTAGTATTTTTATTTCTTCTACTTTTACTAATAGATCCACTGCTTCTTTTTTCTACTACTACTACTGCTTCTCATTCTACCTCTAATACTTCATCTGCTCCTTTTTCTACTTCTGCTATGACTACTTAAATTATTACTGTTGCTGCTATTTCTACAAGCCATGTAGATAACAGAGTCAGGCAAGTGTATGTACTCCAATGACATATCAATCCTGTCTATCAAAAAGTAATAAATATTCATGTTATAGCAATTTACACTAAATAGGTATATATTTGATCCTTTTATATTATATACCATCTTAAATTGAAATCTTGTATATCTATTGCTTGTAAAATATTGGTAACTTTCTAATCCTTTCACTTAACGTAGGTAGCAAAACATACCCATTGAACCAGTCTTTAGTCATATGCATAGTTCTGTGAAAAAGGTTTGAAAAAAGGTATTTATCATTTATCTATATGGTGATTGTAAATGTTTTAACCTGCAGCCATAGCAAAATGTATAATATTTCCGAAAATGTTTCATTTTACTGATTTTGATATCTTGTTAATAATTTTTACTTGCTACAAGTTTTAAGTTTAGCAAACACGTTAACTTTGCTATCTGAACTGGTTAGGAAGTTGCTTATCTTTGCTATCTATTTCTCTGCGAGAAAAAAGTATGGCTGTATATTTAATCTTTACAAGATAAAACTGAAATGAAAACAAGGATGGAATATTAGGATAAGAACTTCAAGATGCACGAGCGTGGGAATCCATTTAAAAGTGAAAATTTTATAACATGATTTTTTATTGTGACATTCGATGAGTTTAAACATCTTAAAAAGACTATGAATGAAATGACATAGCTGACACTAAACGTTTATCAGACAGATGTGACGGACTTTATTGAGCAAGTATGTTTTAGGCAAAATATGATGCCTGTAAATTCCGTTTGAACTATATGCTTACGGAATTAAACCCAATTTATCAAAATAAATTTATCTGTAGATTAAACAAACAAAAACAAGAAATTATTTGCAGATGATGAATTCCATTTCAGTCTTATCATAATGTCCAACAATTACAATCAAAAGAAAAGCTTTTTTTGGAACTGAAACAAATACATATTATCACTGACCCTTTAAACTTGTTAATACAGCTCTAATACATATAACCAATTTCATTATTATTTCTTTTTATTTTGATTAGCTTACTTTAGACGCCAAATAATCCAGCTTCCTATGGTTCTTCCGACAAGAATAAATATTAAATAACACATAAGGCAATGTATAATGAAAGACTTATTTTAAGGTCGATATTTAGTTCTTTTACCCTATATAAGTATACCGTCTTGTATTATCCGGTAAAATGCTATATACTGACAGAAACATAAGACAAACTTATTTAATCTTTCACCATTGAAAACAGTGTATACTCTTATTTCTTTAAGATTTCATTTACTGTGGTGTTTCAAAGTTTTAAAGACACATTATGTCTCAGAAACAAATTAATTTGTACTTCTGTATTAAAGGCAAACATGAATTTGATAATGTTTAAAGAATGGTTTAAGAGAATGTTAGACGCTTGTTACCTTAAGAAAGTAGTGATAAATGTGAAATAATTTGTTTTAAAAACAAAGTTTTATTTTGACTTCCATGCAAAATACTAATTCACTCACTATAACTGTACCTATTGCCAAAAAGCATCAGACGAAACAGTAGTGAGTAACGCATTGAATAATATAAATATACATCAAAATTATAAAAAGAAATATATAAAAAGTAATTATATTAAAGAAATAAAAATAAAAGCATTGATAAGGTATAATGGCCCTTTAAAATTATATAACTTGTGTACAAAATCATTATATCAAATATCATACGGGAGATCTTTGTCTTATGATTGGCGTTGTAACGGATCGCTGCTACAGTGTTAACTCACTGGCCAAAAAATCAAGCGTGCACTAGTTCTATATCCGGCTACTGCGCTGACAAAATGTCTTTAGAAACAGAGGTCCCATGGTTTTCAATTAGTGTTCTGCATAGGGCATGTTAAAGAACCCTAGCCCCTTTTGGAACTGGGCAACAATTGTATCGTACACTACCCCGGAAATAAAAATTCAACCAACTCAGCAATATGGTAGCATTAATGAAATCTTACAAAGGGATGTTAGTCAAATCTCTTTGTATTGCCATCCTACGGCGGTTACCTCCCCTTTACTTTACAAAAACGACAACCGGTGACAAATATTATTCGACTTGCATTTTATCGGTAAATACCAATCATTATTGTACATGTATATAACATTTGTACATGTTTACAACATGTTTTCCTTCAAATCTATTACACACTCGGTTCAAAGTTTACAATAACGTTCAACATATAATTTTGCATCATTTGCTGAAGCTTCTTGTAAAAGAGATGTTAATTTTCTAACAAAATAATGATTTGCACAAAACAAATTGTGGTGGCGTCCGTGGCCGAGTGGTTAAGGTCGTTGATTTCAAACCACTTGCCCCTCATAGCTGTGGGTTCGAATCCCGACAGAAACTTTGGGTTCTTTCATGTGAGGAAGCTATTCAGCTAGCTAACGGAATGTCGGTGGTTCTACTCAGGTGCCCGTTCGTGCCTGAAATAATTCACGGAAGGACACCAGAGGTCTTCCTCCACCAGTAAAGCTTGAACGTTGCCGTATGACCTATACGGTGTCGGTGTGACGTAAAACCCAATAAAAAACACAAATTGTATCGTCCACAATTACAGGATTGACAAAGGATACGTCTACAGTTTTTTCTATTTTATATTGTATGCCATTAACAAAACGTTTATGAGTTTATTTCTTTAATATCTCATTTACCGTAGATCTTTCAAAGATTTAAAATTATGAAGCAGTGACACCTATCTGAAATTTCTCTCAGGTCCCATATATATAATAAACTCAGTATTTTTATTCTTTATATAATATAACGATCACTTTCATGGCATTATCCCATTCTAAAGTGCAATTGCATTAATTGAATTACAGTAACATTATTTTTTCTAATGTTCATATGTTCATAGCATTGCCCATGGTTTCACTTTACTAAATATTTCGTTACATTGTTGGTTTCTCGCATGCCCGGTTTGGCAATAAGAAATCATTAAAAAATTGTTCTGCACCGTAAGTTTAAAAGAAACCACCCCGGGAAAGGGGCAGCAACTGTAGCATGCATTACCCCGGATAAAAAACCGCAACTTATTTATAAATATTAAATGATATCTTACAAAGATTTGTTAATCGCATTGTCTTACAGCAGATAATTCCCCTTTACTACACAGAAATGATAACCGGTGACAAACATTTTTCGACTTGGACTTGGACATTTCGGTAAATACCAATCGTTCTTGTGCATATATATAACCAAACTCCTCACAGTGATTACCTCCCTTGGCAGAATTGTAATCACTGCCTTCAAAGACGTCACATGATGATGAAAGTCACATGACGTAACGTCGAAATTCAAATGTAAATATCGACCGTTACAAAGAAAATCTAACGTTATTTTTCTCTTTCTGTTTTATTTTTAACTTTTGGTGCCTACGTTCGATATAGTTTATCAAAAAATTATCAAAAGTATACAGAATAACGAAAAATGAATTAAAAAGCTAAAAAATATAAAATATCAAAATATCGTCTCGGTAGAAAATAATCTCATAATTTTTAGAATTATTTCTAAATATTCATATCATTTATTTATTTATTCATAAACATTGTTAAATAAATGAGAGAAAACTTATCTGATAGATAAAAGCAGTAGATAAAACAATTTTTGAAAAAATATAGTATATCAGAAATTCTGATATATTGGGACCTTGGTGGCAGAGATCTACGCCGAAGAATTAAGGGGAGATCACTGTGTGGAGATTGATATATAACATTGAAGTGTCCCCTAATTTTCACTGACGGACAAAGGCAAATATGTATGCATATTATAATAGTGCACGTTTGTAACGTCGGTTTTCATAGGATAATCGTGACTTTTATATAATTTAATATACACGGCTGCTGTCAATTTATGAAAAATCTCACTTTTTCTCTAAAAAAAGAGGATGTTTGCTGTATTATAAATTTGTTATAAACCTGTAAGAAAGTTTATATGGCCGCGCATAAACGGTGGTTTGCAAGCAAAGCCCTTACTGTGTTAGTAATGCAGTATAAATATGGTGATATATGCTGCAAAATGAATGAGCCATTAAACGCACAAAACATGTAAATTATCTCTTGAATCTTGAATCTTTTTTTAAACTCTTTGTACAATTTACTTAAAATATTTTGGAGGCATGCAGCTTTAAATCAGAAACATCATACACTTACAATGCACCCATTCACCTGTTGCTGATGAACGTTCCATAAAGCATCATAAAATGTTATACAAGCCAAATATGACACTGTGTTTATCAATGAGAATAAAGTTGTCCTGTATGGTACCAATTATCATCATACATGTTGTTAAAATTTATTACATTGTTATGCTGGCCTTGGTGTGGATGCAAATGTATTTATTGTGTCATAAGTGTGTAACAATAGGCTTAAAACAGCATACCTCCAGATTCATGCTTATTTTCATGAAAATGTTAAAAATGTGTTTGAAAGTAAAATATTGTGTAGTGAACAAAGAGATTAATTAATACTTTGCAAACGGCGCTTAAAATCCACGTAAATTTCTAAAAACTTTAAAAAAGATGTCAAAATATGCAAACATATCCTTTACTGTGTTAGTAATGCAGTAAAAATGTGGTGATGTACATACTGCAAAATGAGTCATTAAACGCACATAACATGTACATTATAACTTGAATCTTGAATCTTTATTTAAACTCTTTGTACAATGTACTTGAAATATTTTGGAGGCATGCAGCTTTAAATCGGATACACCACCCACTTACAATGCACACATTCACATAATGCAGATGAACATTCCATAAAGCATCCAAAAATTAAACAATCCATATATGACGCTCTTGTGATCAATGAATATAAAATTGTCTTGTAAAGTACCGATATCACCTTACATGTTGTTTGAATTTATTACATCACCACGCACGCCTTGGCTTAGATGTAAATATACATTGTATGTAGGATAAATACATGTCTTTGAAACCCCCCTATTTTTCAGGTGTGGGCACAGCTACCACTGTTCCTGCTTGCAGGCAGTTGGATCAGTCCATGTGATCGACGGGGAGGATACTTACGTCTGTTACCTGTGTAGCCATACGAAACGCGGCCAGACGCAGAGCTCGCGCTTTCATAGATCCCTTTCCAATCCGCAGACAGCGCAAATACTGGGTATTAAACCAGAAAAGGCAAAAGAGGTGAGATGTTGGTAAAATATTGTTAACCCAACTTAAATTTGGCCCTATTTGAATTTTGAAACCTTTGCAGTATAGGTCTGACTCAATACGTAACAATCTTGTGGGCCGTTATACTTTTCAGAAAGCCATGGCATGCAGGTGACATAGACAATGCTTTTGCAGACATATGCTTTAATTACATTAACAATGCTGGTCTTACCATAATTATACATCATATGATTTTGATTAAAAGCATCAGCGCTTTATATTTTATTGTATCTATTTTTAGCTTGGAATACTGACAGAATTGGCTAAATCAGAATCGTCTTCTAGAACTAGTCGTACCACCTCGTGCATATTTCAACAGGACCAATTTCAACTAAACCTGGCTGCTCCAAGATTATTCGACTAACAAAGTGCATTGGGTCGTAGTTCATTCAGTGAATGTGAAGATATGAAAATCAAATCTGAGATTTTGTTGTGGTCTGCTATATGTGAATAGAAAAAAACGAAATATGCGACAATGTTAATGCTTAGTGCAGTAGATATTTGCCTATGTTTGTAACGCCAGTACAGAATTTGTTACTCCTGTTCTTAGAGATAAGGAAGTTAACTGTGATGGTATATATGGACTTCTTTGGGCATAGAGTTGTTAAAGGACTTATCTCATTTTAAATGTGTGAAGTTGTTTTTGTTTTATTTCAATTGTCTAATGTTAGGGCATGTGCAATAAGGCAGCTATAACATAGGTTAGACATTTTAAAAGATTGGACGAATCTTACGTCCTATCTTTTAGGCACATTATACTTAAATATATTATGAATTGGTAAAACTGCTTGTTAAGCCTTGTAATGGGTCTATAAGTACAAATAAAGCTAAATGTTTTACCAAATATGACTTGTTTATGACCTTAATCTTTGATATAAACACACATACGAAAAAAAAACTGTTATAAACTAAATATGGCCTTTATTTTTGCAAACAACATATATATGAAACTAAATATATGAATAAAAATACAAAGTTTTATTCAGCATTAAACATGTTAATGAAGGTCTTGAACGACCGAAACAGGTAGATCCTAGAATAAATCAGTTATAAACCATCCTGATGTTTCATGTGTATTTTCTCCTTCCCTTGATTTACTTGTTATGTTAAAACAATGTTTATACCCCATACAAATCCAAAGTACAGTGTGAACAAAAACATAGAAAAAAAGAATAGTAAATAATAATTTTTACATTATAAATCATACAGTAATCAAAAGAGATTGTTTAATGCGACGTTATTCTAATTTAATAACGAAAAAAGAAAGTATCATAAAATATGAACTTTATCTTTAATAAAAAACATTTGAAACAAACTGTTACATAGTAAATACGACCTTAATCTTTGTTAAAAAACAAACATATAACACAAAATGATGTATACTAAATATGACCTTTATCTTTGTTAAAAAACATGCATATAAAACAAAATGAAATAAACCTAAATATGACCTTTATCTTTGTTAAAAAACAATATATAAAACAAAATATTATATACTAAATATGACCTTTATCTTTATTAAAAAACAAACATAGAAAACAAAAAGTATTTGCTTTTGTGTCCGAATCGATACTTTTCATGGAAATATTCACTTGCAAATAAAATCCGAGTTGCATATACTGTTTTCATTTAAGTTCTGGTTTGGAACCGTTGTGTGTTCATAGTTTATCTGGCTACATGAAAACTCGTCCAAATATATCTTCATGTTGAGTACAATGATATTAATTAACCTGATCCTTTATTTACCATTAGTTAGATAACTCGGTAATGAAACATTGTGACATTGTGTTTACATAATTATACCAAGTAAGTAATATCAAATATCTTTAAACTAGGTCATGAATAAAAAAGGTTTAATAGCTTTACACAGAATTATTTTTCATCAACATGTTTGATATTATTTAATAATTATAAAACAACTCGTGCGAAATCATATGCAGTAAATATTGTATTTATTTATGGAGTAAAACTCCGGAAAAAGTGTTCCAGTAGGATGAAGAATGTTGGAGTATATTACCAGAGGAACTAACAGACGACTGAACCCACACGCTCTGTCCTGCTTTTAACACAGCGATAGTGTCAGCTGTATGACAGCCGTAATTTGCGTCACCATAAATGTTTGTCCTGGTGTATGCTACACCATCAACCATTATACCCACGTACAAATATTTGTTCGCCTGCACACATAATGCTATAGTAAAAAGATATGTTCCGTTTGTTGTGGCCGTAAATTCCCCTGTGTCATTGCTGTAGGCATCTCCTTCATTGAAGAGTACTGTAGGAAACACTATAACTTGACCTGCAGGAGCGGCAGTGTTAGCATTTAGTCTTGCCTTGAATACCACAGTTGGTGTCACAATCTGATCTGAAATAACATCATAAGTAAGTTTTACAAAATGATATGGTAATTAAAGACACATTAATAGATGGTATTGAATGTGTGCACACTTCGCCGAATTGCTAATTGGCCACCTACATTTTATCCCATCTGGATTAAAAAATGAATATCAAGCTATTCGTCTAATTTCATTTATTGCTTGTATGTAAAACAAAACTTTGTTGTAATTTTCTAACGTGAACAAGAACAAGCTTAACGGAGCGGGTTTACATGGTCACCCTTCAAACAAACACTGCAAAATGAAACTATATCATATACTTAGTATGATTTTGTTTCAATACTATGTTTTATGAATTTCAGCTCGATACGACAATCATAGCAATTTACCTATTCTTTATTTGAACAAGAATCTTTATTATTATGTACTTAAATTAGAAGATACTGTTGTGGAATTGAAGACTACATGTATATAATGATTATGATGAATAACACGCCTAAGTTCGCAGAAATAAGGAATAAGCGACTGGGCTAAACAGGTCCGAGTCCGATATAACGAGGGGGCCTTGAGGTTATTGACCACTCGTGTTTCTATTTATAATCTATATTCGCACAAATTACCTAACAATATAGATAAATACATGATAACATTAATATTTTTTCCGACAGATTGTGGGCATTCTGTGCAGCTCATTCTTGGAAAGTACGATATTTTACATAAAAGACAACCAATTAAGAACCCGCATTTATACTAAAAATACGACAATCACCATGTCGTGCTTGAGTAACGTAAGTGTTTTAACTATATTCGCAAGTGCCGTTTTTCGCGTGGATAATTTTGAATGCAAATACATAGTTTTCTTTTATTTGAATGTTATCGTGTTCAATACCATCTTTATTTAGATTTATTTATAAACTATCTCGCAAAATATTATAATTTGTAAAATCGCCAATTAGACACTCGTTATATATAATATATATATGAATATATGAATATTAAAAACTAAATCTTTTGAACGAGTTGATAAAACTCATATTGAGCGAGGTTCTGGCATTTTTTCCCATTTACGCGTCTTTTATAGTGTAACGCTTACTTTAGCACGCTATGTTTGTACATTACACAAAATTAATAACTTCTCGTCAAATTTCGTTTTCTCATATATCCGTGCCGCTATAATAGCGACTCCGTGAACATGATATTGCACAGACGTGAATATATTTTGAGCTGACGACATTTGTCTTAAGACTTAAATCTAATGTTAGCGTAATACTTAAAGGCGCGTAATACTATAGGGGGCGTCAATGAAAGTGATATTTTTTTAACTTTAAACGGTGGTTATTTCTGATATGTGATGCATAGAATATCAAATTTTTGGTATGATTGATAAATAGAATATAAAAATTCTTGTAAGTTCATTAATGAATTTATTGAACTTGTTGCTATTCATAATATTGAATATATTATAATTTTATTACGTCTCGTTCAATTCATTCAGTATTGAACTTACACTCACTCAATACTCTATCTATTACACTGTTCCGTGGTTTATGTTTAATTTTCGTTTTAATAATTACAACATTAGTACAATAGAATGACGCCAAGGAAGGACAATAGATGATGCTGTGTATTATTTTCGCTGTTGTTTAATTTAAGGTAAAATTAATTATATATCATAAAACTTTATTGAACAAGTTAAATAAAATCATATTATTCGAGCCTCTGCCATGTTATATTCTTTTCAATGTATATACTGTATTACGTTATCATTATACACAGCACTATCACTTGTCTTAACTTGACATCAAGTCATTTAAGTCATAGGGCGTACGTTGCCGAGTGATTAAGGTCGTTCACTTAAAACCACTTTCCCTTCACCGTTTTATGTTTGATTTGCGCTAGGATCGAATTCTTTCATGTGAGAAAAGCTGAAGGTACGTCTGTGGTTCTACTCAGGTGCCCGTCAGTGCCTTAATTAATACACAACTAAGATATTCCTTTTGTAAAGCTGGTTAGTAAAATAAATATGGCCTTTATACTGTAATTGTAGAACGCCTATACTGTAATTGTAGAATGCCCCCCACCCCCGCCACAGATACACAAACAAAAAATTTAATAAAATCTAAGGGGACGACACGTATTTGCATTTTTTTACTCAAGAAACAGTTCTTTATCCTTTTTAATAACTTATATTATAAATCAACATTCATGTACATATCTTCCTTTAGGTTTAAGTCAATCACCTGCACGTATAAATCAATCTTTTTATTTTTTAGTTTACTTTTAAAAATATTGATATTTTAAATGTTACTCTGCTTTGATCCTTATTGTCAAATAGCAGAGACTTGTTTTAAGAATAATACTAAAACATATAAACTTAAAGGAAATTTCGATTAAAACTAATATTGACAGCTTTGATCATTTGGGAGAAGACGGCCATTGAAGTTTTAGAAGACATAGATTATTTTTTTGATACTTTATTTAGTATAATGACCATAGGTACATGATTATATATGTGTAGACATTAACTATGAACTACATAGCAATGTTATGTGCTTGAACAGTCATTCGAATGAACCAAAATTTATTTTACTAATAAGATTTACCTTTTAAAATTTGCAGTTCTTTTCTTTTCAATGTCTATACTGTGTTACGTTATCATTATACACAGCACTATCACTTGTCTTACCTTGACATCAAGTCATTTTAGTCATAGGGCGTACGTTGCCGAGTGATTAATGTTGATGAATTAAAACCACTTTCCCTTCACCGTTTTATGTTTGATTTGCGCTAGGATCGAATTCTTTCATGTGAGAAAAGCTGACGGTACGTCTGTGGTTCTACTCAGGTGCCCGTCAGTGCCTTAATTAATATACAACTAAGTCATTCCTTTTGTAAAGCTGGTAAGTAAAATAAATATGGCCCTTATACTGTTATTGTAGAACGCCCCCCCCCCGCCACACTAACACAAACAAAAAATTTAATAAAATCTAAGGAAATGTTCGGAGACGGACGACACGTATTTGTATGTTTTTACTCAAGAAACAGTTCTTTTTCATTTTTAATAACTTATATTATAAATCAACATTCCTTTAGGTTTAAGTCAATCACCTGTACGTATAAATCAATCTTTTTATTTTTTAGTTTACTTTTAAAAATATTGATATTTTAAATGTTACTCTGCTTTGATCCTTATTGTCAAATAGCAGAGACTTTTTAAGAAATAATACTAAAAAAACATATACACATAGATAAAATGTCGATTTAAAAATAGATTTACAGAAGTTGACAGCTTTGATCATTTTTAAGAAGACAATTATTGAAGTTTAAAAGACATAGATTATCTTTTTGATACTTCAATTAGTAGAATGGTCATAGGTACAGAATCATATATGTGTAGACAAAACTATGAACTACATAGCAATGGTACGTTCTTAAACAGTCATTTGAATGAACCAAAATTTATTTTACTAATAAGATATACCTTTTAAAATTTGCAGTTCTTTTAATTTTGTATCAATGATCTCTGACGTTTTGTTTTGTAGTGCTTCGATTGTCTCATCAAACTTTTCCTGTGTTGTTTTAATGCTTAATGTATGTTTCTCCTGTTTTTCAACCATTTCATTCAGTTTCCGGTCAACACTTTTCACTGTTTGTTCCATTTCAGATTTCATTCTCTCCATTTGAAATTCCATGCGAACCATTTTCTCTAAAACTTTCTCTTCGAAATCATATTTTGAACAGTGCGGTTCCTCTGACTTTGCACATGTAAGTAGGTAACTCAAAAAGAAAATTTTACAAAATGAAATTCTCATTTTTATTTCAATGTGACACAAATATAGTTTCCAATGCTTAAAAAAGAGCCTAGTATGAGGGAAGCACTGGAAACATCAGTCTTATGTACCACAAATTTAACATCATGAGGGATGTATAAAAAGTACAGTAATTGTTTATTAGTTCATATGTGCTTTTCATATTGTAGTTCTAAAGATGAGCAAACAAAGTTTAATAAGAACATTGTTTTGGTGAAAAGCATAAAAAAACAGTTGAGAAATTTAATTTAATTTAATTTATTTTAAAGGCACATTATGCCTTTAGAAATCAATATTTATCAATTCTTTATATATCTCAAATTTGAGTTAAATAATGTTTTGATAATGGATTAAGAGCATGTTTGATGTTGAACAGCTGAAAAATAACGTTGAATGTAAAGTTATGTATAGTAAAAGAATGTATCGTAAACATAGGAAAATTTAAACAATGTAGTATCTTGACTTCCATACAATTATAATAATGATACCAATTGCCAAAACATTAGTTTCTTTTAAATCGGAATGGATTTGGATTAAGGCATACAGTTTTAAACGTTCGATGGTTTTCAGTTTAAATAAACATTTATAATTAAGACAATATTTTTTGGACTTTCGCAATAGTTGCTGCATAAATACAAATAATTTGTAAATGAATATTGATACTTTTATCTGGAAAAGGCGCACATTAAGGCAAATATCCGAGATTTTCCGATTGCTGTAACCAAGATAGAGAGGATTATAAATTCGAAGAACACACAGGCGAAGTGAAGTTCATGAAAATTTTTCAAGCAAAATGATATTGACGAGGGAATTATGGGCGTAATATTATTCACGACGACTGCTTGATAAAATTGACATTCATGAAGATTACGTAGACGAAATTCTAAGATTGCTCAGGCGAAATATTTTCTTCATACAAAACTTCACGCGCCAAATTATATTTTTAAGGCAAAAAGAACTCAGGAAGACGGCGTGTCAAATTGAAATTTACGCAGGCTGCATGGAATAAACGATATTCATGGATAGTGCATGGCAGGAATGATATTCACAAAGACTGCAAATGAGATTAATTAAGGTTGAATGGACGAGCGAATGGACACAAAAACATCACAGTATTGGTCATATGGCGACTTTCCAGCTTTACCGGTGGAGGAACCTCAGGTTGCTCTTCCGGTCATTATTTCTGGCACAAACGGGAACCTAGTTAGAACCTGGGTAGAACAACCAACGTTTCGTATGTTAGCTAGATAGCTTCATTTCATGGCAAAATTAAAAACCCTGTTGGGATACGGACCCATAATGGTTACGGGCAAGTGCTTAGAAGTCAATGGCCTAAATAACTCGGCTTTGGGCGCTCGCAAAATGACAGTTCATCAGTCATTACATCTTTCGATTTCTAAAAAAATTGCATATGTCTCACTTTAAAAAAACTTGTTTGTTGTTTTTATGTCACATGAGCGTTGGTATGACCAGGAACAGTTGTAGATATTTATGTTTGAACACTTTTCGAGATCATCTCTGTAACAGGAAGCATCGAAGTTTGCCGAGTTGATATCATCTACGTATTGGTAACTTTCGGAACACATCCTTGATTACAAATAATCATATTTGTCGCGTTCCAAACGGGAAGACCAGAAGAAGGATTAGTATCTAAGGATACTTACTTTTTTATCTACCCTCTAAATTCTGACAGTCTGCTCTCAATTACAGATAAAATGTTAGAATAACAGGATATGTAACACATGCTAAATATTTAATGAATATCTCACGGATGTTTACGTCGTTTAAGACTTTGTAATACCGGAATCTTAATTGTAAAAACCAAATATCCTAAAACATAAATCAGCAATGGCATAAATTACTGAGTTTCTCACGGCACATTTTCAGTATGTCTTTTTTTTATTTTCATTTTTTTTGTTTCAAGAAATGAAAGCAAGTACAGTTAAACCCTTGAACCATTTCCGTATGTCTGTTCTTTTTATTAGAAATGAAATCTAGTACAGTTAAACCATTGAACCTTAGGTTTTTACTATTACATAAAATATTATCATTATATTGATCAGATAAAGTCACTTTATTAGATTCTCGGAAAGAGTTGTACAATATTTACTATTACTGCTATTTTACTACTGATGTTACTTGGCTGCTTCTTCAATTTAATTACACATTTCTACCCCGTTTCTACTTTTTTGTTTCATACCCCGTTTCTACCTTGTTTTGGCTACCTCATTTCTACATTTTCATGCATATCCCGTTTCTACCTTATTATTTGCTTCCTCAATTCTACTTTTTGTTATTCATATTCCGTTTCTACCTATTGTTGCTACCTCAATTCTACTTTTTGTTATTCATACCCAGTTTCTACCTTTTTGTTTGCTACCCCGATTCTACTTTTTTTATGCATAGCCCTTTTCTACTTTTTTGATTGCTACCTCCTTTCTACTTTTTGTTATTCATACTCCGTTTCTACTTTTTTTTTGCTACCTCAATTCTACTTTTTGTTATTCATACCCCGTTTCTACCTTTTTGTTTGCTACCTCCTTTCTTTTTTTTTGTTCGCTCATTGTTAACATTACATTTAAAATAAAATCATTAGATTGGTAAGTGCATATATGAAGATTTGAAATCACTTTATTTGATACTCGAGTTTAGAAATTTCGTAAATCCCCAGGCGTAAAGCTTTAATACCATCGGTTTACTCCGATTCCATATGAATGGAAAAAATCATGCCATAAAATAAATAGGAACAAGACGAGGAAAAACAACTAAGACATGAAGGGTAATCGTTGGCAAGCTCGAGCGTGAGAACACGTTTAAAAGTTGTTGATATTACGAGTAAATTACAAAATTTAATATGCATGCATTTAATGAGTTTTACATGTTTCTTCGCTCACAGCTACATGGAATTACACAATCAACGGAGCCTGCAGGATATTTTACGATTTGTAAGCAGAACATGCCTGGAATTTTCGTCTGAGCTGTTTTTGTTTTTGAAATGAAGATTCAAAACATACATAATTCTTACAAAAACTGATCAACTTTCTCTGGAATTAAACTAAAAGAAATTTGCAATTTGTAGAAAACATACCGACGATGACTAACGTTTCATATTATATTGACATTATAGTAGCACGCCTCCAAATGCATGCTTATTTTCATGACATGTTTGAAAATGCATTGAAAAGTAATATTTTGTAAGATGAACTAAGGAAGTAATTTACTCATTCCAATCGGCACATGCAAATACCAAAGAGGTCCAAATATCCACAAAAACAACCTTGCTTTATTAGTCACACAGTAGAAGCATTTATATAAAAACTGCAAGATCAGTCTTAAATCGCATTAAACATGTATATTATTACATGAATATTGAATCCAGATACCTTTCTTAAAATCTTTTTAAAAAATCTCAAGTTTGATTTTCTTGAAATATTTTGGCTCCAATAGAGGCATGCAGCTTTAAGAGGGCCAACAATGTTGTTTTTGTCTGTGTGGGTAGGTTTTAAGTCATAAAGGCTGTTTAAGTAAAATAGTGTTTTATTGGGTTTAATGGTGACGGATGTGTGTAAGTTGAAAACATTCTTACAAGTATGTATTTGAAGTTCATGTTAGGAACAGAATTCCCAGTAGTGAGTGACAAGAGGTTCAAAGTCATGAATCAAATTCACACAGTCATGAAGGAGGTAATCAAATAGTTGCTTTGGATATGCAATCCACCAATAGAGATGTAATATTAATACACTTAGCTTTAATTAGTACACATATACTGTTGCATTGCTTAATTGTGAACAATCTAATGTATAAATTATTGTGTTTGCTGACAATCAACATGAAATATCAACCACTGTTGAAAATTGATATCTTGCAAGTCAGTTGTTCTTGTGGGGGCTAGTTTGGACCCAATGTTATTATTTAAAAACAAGAACAGGTAGTATTAACAGAATGATATATTCTTCTATATTTTTTCAGGTATATTCAGCAGAGCAGGACGTTATTATGTTTATTCTATATTTACTGTATTATCATCATTTAGATCTTCTGAATGTTTGATATATTATTGTATATTTTGGCATTTACAAATATAGACTAATTATTGTATGTTCGAGGCATCAGAGGATCCTCAACATATACAGAATGTTGACATTGTTAGGAGAGCAATGAGGACACCATCTAGGGTATATGATACTGGATCTGTGTTCCTCAAAATTATGTATTTTTGTCTATTTACAATATGTGGACTAGAGGTCGTGAGCTTTATTCACTTTCCCATTAACACTGTCGGTTCAAATCCCACCAGTGACTTTGAAATTGCTCATGTTATGAATCTATCAAGCAAAGTTTCATACCGTTGCTTGTTCATATCTGAAATAATGCACAAATAGGTTTCTGATGCCTTTCTGTAAAGGTCTTTCATCATATGACCTTGGCTCAATACTTAACGATCTTATGGGTCGATATACTTTTCAGAAAGTTATTGCATGCAGGTGAAATAACAAAGACTTTTGCAGACATAATTACATTAACAATGCTAGTCTTGCCATAATTATTCTTCTACCATTTTGATTTAAAGCAGCAACGCATTATATTTTATTGTATCTATTTTAAGCGTTGAATACTGAATCAGAATCGTCTTTTAGAACCAGTCGTACCACCTCGTGCATATTTCAACAGGACAAAATTCAACTAAACGTGGTTGCTCCGAAAATATTTGACTAACAAAGTGCGTTTGGTCACATGTTATTGAATGAACTGAGAGATAAGAAAATCAAATCTTTAGATCAGTTCTGTTAAATGTGAATAGGAAAAACGAAATATGCGGTAGCGTTGATTATATTTGCAGATGTTTATAACGCCCGTACAGTATTGCGAGATAAGGGAGTTAACTCCGATGGTATATATATGGAATTCATTGAAAATATAATTGTTATGAAAAGACTTATTTCATTTTCAATATGTGAAGTTGTTGTTGTTTTATTTGAATTATCTAATGTTATGGCATGTGCAAAAATGACAGCTATAAGATAGGTTAGACATTTTAACAGATAGGAAGGCTCTTGCATCCTATTTTAATGCACTTTATACGTAAATATGTTATGAATTGATAAAACTGCTTGTTATGCCCGGTAAAGGGTTAATAAAAACAATGTTTATACCCTATACAAATCCAAAGTACAGTGTGAACAAAAACATAGAAATAAGAATAGTAAATAATAAAAAAAAGAAACATTCATTAAAAACAATCTCTTATAAACGAAAATTTATTCAGCATTAAACATGTTAAAACAATGTTTATATACTATACAAATCCGAAGTACAGTGTAAACAAAAACATAGAAAGCAAAAAAAAGCAAACAACAAAATGCTATTTTTTACATTATAAATCATACAGTTATCAGAAGGGATTGTTTAATGAAACGTTATTCTAATTTAAGAACGAAAAAAGAAAGTATCATAAAATATGAACTTTATCTTTCATAAAAAGCATACATTTAAAACCAAGTCTTATATACTAAATATGCCGTTTATCTTCTATAAAAAACATACATTTAAAACAAGCTGTTTCATAGTAAATTTGACCTTTATCTTTATTGAAAAACATGCACATAAAACAAATTGTTGTATACTAAATATGACCGTTATTGTTCATAAAAAATCTTTCATTTAAAAACAAACTGTTCCATACTACATACGACCTTTATCTTTCATGAAAAAGCATAGATACATATAAAACAAAATGTTATATACTAAATATGACCTCTATCTTAAGAAAGTACATTTAAAACAACTATAATATACTAAATTTGACCTTAATCCTTCATAAAAAAATCATACATTTAAAAACAAACTACTACATACTAAATATGCCGTTTATCTTTCATAAAACAAACATATAAAAGAAACTGTTACATACTAAATATGACGTCTATGTTTAGAACTACGGTTCTGGCGTAAATGGGTAATAATGAGTAGGGTTTGCTGTTACTACCTTATCTTTACAACATCGTTCTTAAACAACGATTGTGTTTTTACTTTTAAACACATGTATACACGTGTCATATAAAACTTTAAATAATAAAAGGAGTAGAATTAAGGTCAATCTGTCCTATTTATAGGTAGCGCCTTGCATTCAAATTTACAAATATTCGAATTATCGCGATAAAGGCGAGGACGCTGTGCCCGCGTAGTTTAAATACATTCACACAACATTAAATTCATAAGGATTTGCTTTTGTGTTCGAATCAATACTTTTCATGGAAATATTCACCTGCAAATAAAAAAGTATATGTTATTGTCTTTTTAAAAACCCTGGTCTTGTCCCGGATCAGTTGTTTATTTTTATCTAAGGGGTTTGAAGTCTTTTCTTGGGTTAAAATTGAAACTCGTCGGAAAATATAGCTTCATGTTTTAGGGACAAAGATGGGTTAATTTTATCGGGCTGCTTCATTTTCCATTAAATAGATAAAAACAGTGGGTTTTCAAATTACTATATATTTAATATCCCCCCTTTTCCCCTTTAAACTCGTTCGTGAAAAATTTTTTAAAATCTATTTAAAAGGGAAACGGGTTTTTTTTTTTTTCATCAAAAGTTTGATACCCATTTTATAATTATATTACAACCTGTTTGAATTTCGATACAGGAAAAACAATGTGTTTAAATTTAAGGAGGGCCCAAAAATCCGGGGGAAAAAAGTTTTTTCCATTCGCTTGAAAGGAATGGTAAATTACAATACCATGAGGGGAAACTATAAAGACGACTGGAAAACCCCACACCAGTCTGTCCAGTTTTAATAAAGCGGACAAGTGTCAGCTGTTATGACAGTCCGAACATAATCTTTGTCACGTTATGTATGTCCTTTTAGTGTATTGAAACCACCATTCAACCATCTATATCAGTACAGTATTTGCTTTATTATCCCCACACAAAACGCATTAGTTAAAAGCATACGGTTTCCGTTTGTTTGTTGGCCCGGTAAATTTTCCCTGTCTCCACTGCCTGTTAGGCCATCTCCCCTTCATTGAAAAGAGCTACTATAGGAAAAACCAACTATAACTCGACCGTCAGGAGCGACATGTTGTGAGCATTTAGTTCCCTTTAGCCTTGAATGGGGCCACAGATGGGGTTTACACAATCCTGAATCTGAAATAGCATCATAAGTAAGTTTTTACGAAATGATTTTTGGTAAAGAAAAAACATTTAATTTTATGGTATTGAATGTGTTTTACCCCCCTTCGCCCCAATTTCAATTTTGGGCCCCCTTTCAAATTTTTTCCAATCGGATTAAAAAAAAAGGGGGAATATTTAGGCTAATGCGTCAAAATTTTATTTTTTTCTTTTTATGGGAAAACAAAAAATTTGTTTGGGAAAAATTTTTAACGGGAACAAAGAAAAAAGGGGGTTAACGGGCGGGGTTTACCCTGGTCCCCTTCAAAAAAAAACTGGGAAAATGAAAACCCATATCAAATTTTTACTTTGTATGATTTTTTCCAAAACATTTTTATGAATTTTCAGTCCCATACGACAATCATAAACCCAATTTTTACCCGGTGCCGTTTTTTTTTAAAAAGTATTTTTATACTTTTATTTCTTAAAATTTTGGGAAAATACTGTTGTGGAATTGAAGACTACATGTACATAATGCTTATGATGAAATAACATTCCTAAGTTCCCGATGAAATAAAGGAAATAAGCGGACTGGGCTAATTGGTCCCCCGAGTCCGATATAACGCAGCGTGCCTTAGGGTTATTCACCACTCGTGTTTTTTTTATAAACCTACATCGCACAAATTACCTAACAATAAAGGTAAATACAATTGATAACATCAAAAATTTTTTTCCGACAGATTGAGGGCATTCTTGTGCAGCTCATTCTTGGAAGTGTGATATTTTACATAAAAGATAACCAATTAAGAAACGTATTTATATTAAATACGACAATCACCATGCCGTGCTTGTTAATTAACGTTAAGTGTTTTAAACTATATTTCGCAACGGTGCCGTTTCGCGTGGATACTCCTTGAATGCAAATACATAGTATTCTTTTATTTGGAATGATAGGTTATCGTGTTCTATACCTAAATAACCATCTTTATTTGAGATTTATTTATAAAATATCTTCGCAAAAATATTTTATAGATTTGTAAAATTCGCCAATTAACAACACTCGTTCTTGAAGTGGAATATTAAAAACTAATCTTTTGAACGAGTTGATAAAAACTCATATTGAGCGAGGTTCCGGCATTTTTTTCAATTTACGCCGTCTTTTATAGTGTAACGCTTACTTTAGCACCGCTTTTGTTTGTACATTACCACAAAAAATTAATACTTTCTCGCCACATTTCGTTTTCTCCATATATTCCGTGCCGCTTATAGCGACTCCGTGAAAATAATATTGGCACAGGACGTCAATATATTTTGACCTTGACGACATTTGCCTTTATAAGACTTTTAAATCTAATGTTAGCGTAATACTAAAGGCGCGTTTAATACTATAGGGGCGTCAATGAAAAGTGGTATTTTTCCACTTCAAACGGTGGTTATTTGATACATAGAATATCAAATTCTTTAGTATGTGATAAATATTATATAAAATTCGTGTAAGTTCATTAATGAATTTATTGAACTTGTTGCTATTAATGATATTGATATATTATTTAATTTTATTATAGCGTCTCGTTCAATTCATTCCAGTATTGAACTTACACTCCACTCCCAATACTCTGTCTATTACAGACTGTTCCGTGGTTAATTGTTTAATTTTCGCTTTTAATAATTACCCAACGATTAGCATGACGCCCAAGGAAGGACAAGGAAGGACAAGAGATGATGCTGTGTAATTATTTTCGCTGTTATTTAATTAAGTAAAAAATTAAATTATATTTCAATATAACTTTATGAAACAAGTTAAATAAAATCATATTCAATTTCGAGCCTCTGCCAAATGTTATAAATTCTTTTTCATGTCTATACTGTGTTACGTTATCATATACATAGCACTATCACTTGTCTAACCTTGAACATTCAAGTCATTTTTTGTGTCATAGGGTGTACGTTGCCGAGTGTGATTTAAGGTCGTTGGACTTAAAACCACTTTCCCTTGCACCGTTTTAATGTTTGATTTCGGCGCTAGGATCGAATTCTTTCATGCTTGAGAAAAGCTGACGGTACGTCTTGTGGTTCTACTGAGGTGCCCGTCAGTGCCTTAATTAATACACAACTAAGATATTCCATTTGTAAAGCTGACGTTTAGTAAAATAATTATGGGCCTTTATACTGTAATTGTAGAACGAGCCCCCCTCCCCGCCACACATTACACAAACAAAAAATTTAATAAAATCTAAAGGAATGTTCGGGAAGACCGACGAAACCACGTATTTGCATTTTTTTACTCAATCCTTTTTTAATAACTTATATTATAAATCAAACATTCATGTACATATCTTCCTTTAGGTTTAAGTCAATCACCTGCGCACGTATAAAAATCCCAATCTTTTTATTTTTTAGTTTTACTTTTAAAAAATATTGATATTTTTTAAATGTTACTCTGCTTTGATCCTTATTGTCAAATATCAAAGACTTGTTTTAAGAATAATACTAAAACATATAAACTTAAAGAAAATTTCGATTAAAAATAATATTGACAGCTTTGATCATTTGGGAGAAAACGGCCTGACATAGATTATCTTTTTGATACTTCATTTAGTTATAATGGACCATTAGGTAACAGAATCAATATGTTAAGACATTAACTATGA
>NW_026861260.1:0-68839 GCF_026571515.1 Ruditapes philippinarum
TGGCCCGGAAATTGGGCGAATGACAGTTTGGAAAATCAATTATTATATGGATCTGATTGCTTATGTCATTGGAATAATGGACTCACGAGGGTAACTTGAAAAAACCCGAGAGAATCTACGCACAAATTTCAACCAAGGAAAGTAGTATTAGCTCTATGACATGAAAATAAAGCATATAAGTTTTTTTTATCAAATATTAATTTACCCGAGACTGAATTTGCAATATCAACAATCCGTGGCAATATCAAGGCAAATATACATGCCGTAGTCGGTGTGTTCAACTAAAACATTCGGTCTTTGTCGCAAAACTTCGGCAACTTAACGACAGTCTGGAGAAATTCTGGAAAATTCCGAAAGCTATTTTAGAATATTATTCGAAATTGGTGCTGAGCGGCTGATAAAAAATATCATAATTGTGAGTTTGAACTGTTTGTATTTCACAATAAGTTTATAGTTTTAAAATTGCTTCACAATATTTCGTACATTTATAAAACGTTACATGATTTACGTGCAGGTGTGGAAAGGTAATGTTTGAGTCGCTCACATTGTCATCATGTCAGTTCGGCCCAGAGTCGTTTCGAAACACTCGTCAAAAAAGAGTCCATATCAGTAAAAAAAATATTTGAACAAAACGGCGCCAATCCGTAAGCAGTGTAATGACGTCATCCAAAGTAAACAACTCATTCATAAAGAAGCTGACGTTATTCATACATACAAGAATGATAAATGGGACACTGATATAAACACAATACGTCGCAAGTTTTTATTGTTGAAAAACTTTGATAAAATAATGTTTTTTCTTATTATTTCTTTTGTTTAATAATTTCTATATCTTCGCAACAGTAGTGTGGGAATGTCGGACAGCATTTTACTAAAATCAAGAAACTGAAGTTATTCTGCTAAAAAAAACATTAGTGATCTTCCTTATTTTATTGTGTTTAGAATCGAAATAATATCGTCTTAACGGTGTTTATCGGCTATTTAACCACCGGTTTTTGTCGTTTTTGTTACAAAAAAAAATTAACCATATTCCATACATATCAAATTCCAGACCGGTGTTTAAAAGCCGATAACACGCCTTAGAACATATTATTTCTTAAGTTAAAACTCAGCTTGAAAATCAGAATAAAATCAGTCGTTTTTACATTTATATGCTTTTTCTATGCCTAATGATAATTTAATAATTTTTTAAGGAAATTTTCTCAATGTCAGTAGCCTGTGTTCATGACAATACTAACCACCGTCTGGAAGATAAGTAAAAAGAACATTTTGTTGGAAAGAAAACAACAAATGAAACTTATGGTACAAAAATTGTCATAAGCTATATAACATATATAGAGGATATTGAATGAGTGTAGGTTTAATACTAAATTTATTGAACCAGTTGAATAAAATCATATTATGTGAGCCTCTGGCGAGCATAATATTGTTTTATTCAACGAGTTCAATAAATTTAGTATTGAATCTATAGAAATATAATATTCTATTTATCACATATATAAAATAAGAACGGTAAACTGTTAACAAGAGTCATTTCTCTTTGGCGCGCCTATATTGTAACGCTAACATTAGCGCGCTTTAACGCTATGTTTATAGTGCAAATGACGTGACGTCAAAGTGTTATTACACTAGTGTAATATCGTCTAGTGTAATATCGTTTTTATTTAATGGCTTTATTACACTCCTGCGCCGCGGTTTATGTGATAAATAGAGGATATTGAATGAGTGTAAGTTCAATACTGAATTTATTGCACAAGTTGAATAAAATTATATGCGAGCCTCTGGCGAGCATAATATTATTTTATTCAACGAGTGCAATAAATTCAGTAATGAACTTACACGAATTTAATATTCTATTTATCACATACCCAAAATAAAGACCGTTTAAAGTGAAATAAGAGTCATTTTTCATTGACGCGCCTATAGTTAAACGCTAACATTTAGCGCGTCTTACACTATGTTTGTATAACGCTAATGACGTCACGTCAAAATATATGCACGGCCGTGCAATACCATATTTACGGAGTCGCAAAATCGGCACGGGTGTGTGATAAAGGTATTTTCTGCTGTATGTCACAGGAAACAACAATGTATTCAGTCAAAGTCAATTTTAATGGACATAACGTAGACCATATGTCGGCCATTTTGAAAACAGTATGTCATCATTTAAATTGCGGTAATGGTGTTACATTTCAGTTCATGTTTAAGTTAAAATTTCTACATATTATTTTGCTTAATTTTAAATATTAGAATTATCCTTACTTAGTAACTCTAAATTTATTTTTCAACAAACAAGAACATTTAGAAAATGATGATTGTTTCAGACATACGCACAAATTAAATGGACTATTGTTGCATTTTGCAGAAATTTGTTAAATGTTGTTCTGTTTTACGATTTAAAATATTTTGCACAAAAAAAATGTTGTATAGGTGTATGAATAAATATGTCAATTCTGACCAATTTTAACACTGATCACATGAAAATATGCCATTACCGTGAAATAAGTGATGACGCAGAATTAGTGATGTTGAGGAGTATATTTTTTTTTTTCATCGCCTCTTATTTAAAATCACAGGTGCTCGTCAAGTCTAGGTACCCATACAACTCTCACCCCCCCCCCCAAAATAAAAATTAAAAAGCACCAAAACAACTTTTTTGTGATAAATTAAAGAAAAAAATAGAACTTTACTAGGACAAGCTCACTCACTGTGGAACAACCACAATGTCTAGTTCTGTAACAATAAAAGCTATTTTGCTACTCTTTACACATCATGCATTTAAACTCGGACACTCCAACTTGTTAAAATCTTGCAAAACCACAGTGATTATGGGCCATTTTGTTGAAAACAAAAGTATAAAGCATACACCGTATTGTTCCGCTGTCCTGGTCCCCTACGACTACGTTCGCAGAACAGTAGACAACAGTAACAGTTGAATTGATGGTTCTTGGTTTTAAATCACAAACAAGCAGAACTAGCACTACCAACTTCAAGTGTTTGTTGCTTTAATACATTTTAAAGAACTACATGTATTTGAATTATATCAGTGTTGCATAGAAATTTTCTTTATCTTTTTATTTTAATTTACTTTCAGAAAATGTTAACATACCATATTACTGGTCTTGCTATTAGAGGGTATGATAAAACTTGTAAGCAGTGGAAACCGGAAAAAAATGAAGTTC
Source organism: Ruditapes philippinarum (assembly GCF_026571515.1). NCBI lineage: Eukaryota > Metazoa > Mollusca > Bivalvia > Venerida > Veneridae > Ruditapes > Ruditapes philippinarum. Next base: position 3,183 of record NW_026861260.1, read on the forward strand.
TTGAGTGCAGTTGTGAGGGGGCAGTTGTTGTGATGAAAGGAAAAGTAAACTGTGGCTCTGTGCCCACAGATATACAGGAAGAGTCAAAAAAGTTTATATTGGCTGGTGGCAGTATAAAAGCTGAAGTTATAGATATAAATCCAAGGTATAGAGGTAAAGGGAAAGAAATACCTTGCATATATATTTGGTCTGGTCTGAACAATCAATTGATCAAGGATGCAGGGAAGGCAGCTAAATTAGGTATTTTAGTCTTATTTATATTTATATTATGTTATTTTGAAAATGATGAAAAAAGTACAGTTGTTGTGTTGCCTTGAAAAAAGGCTTCATATGGGTGTTACTTTAGTTGGCGGTGTCGGCGTCCCCTTAAGCTTGTCCGGAGCATAAGTCAGTCATTATAAGTTTGATTTACTTCAACCTTGGTATGCATGCTTCTTATAATGACCCGAAGTGCAGTGCACAAGAACCAGTACTCTGCACTTCTTAATTTTTGAGTTATTGCCCTGAATGTTAATTTTCATACTTTATTTTTATCCGGGCCATTTCTCCTAATGTATAAAAGCTATGGACTTGAAACTTTATAGGATGATAGATCTCATTAAGAAGAAGTGCAGTGCACAAGAACCGGTACTCTGCACTTCTTTTTGGCTCAACTATTTGATAAGAATAAGTAGAGCTATTGAAGTCCGCGTCAGCGTAACAACTTCTGTTAAAGTTTTTGTAATACCTCAAATATTTTCAAAGTCCATTGACATATGGCTTTGAAACTTTGCACACTTGTTCAACATCATGACCCCAACCTGTAGACAGGAGGAGGTAACTGTATCAAGCATTTTGAAAGAATTATGCCCCTTTTTCGACTTAGAATTAACGTTTAAGTTTTTGTAATACCTCAAATATTTTCAAAGTCCATTGCCATATGGCTTTGAAACTTTGCACACTTTACACCATCATGACCCCAACCTGAAGACATGAGGAGGTAACTGTATCAAGCATTTAGACAGAATTATGCCCCTTTTTCGACTTAGAATTTATGTACACGTTTGCATACCGCCCCAGATTATTTTCATATTCTATTGACATCTGGCTTTGAAACAAGTTGAAATTTTATACTCTTCTGTGGGAGGGTAATAGGACTCTCTCCAAGGCCTATAACTGTAACATGGATTTAAAGAAAAATTTTGCCCTTTTGTAAACTTAGAAAATTTTACATTTTCAAGGCTCTTTACTATCAAGCACTAAGAATAGTTGAGCGTTGCTGTCCTACCTACAGCTCTTGTTTTTTGAGTTATTGCCCTTTGTTAATTTTCATACTTTATTTTTGTCCAGGCCATTTCTCCTAAAGTATAAAAGCTATGGACATGAAACTTCTTAGGATGATAGATCTCATTAAGAACTTAGAAGAAGTGCAGTGCACAAGAACCTGAACTCTGCATTTCTTATTTTTTGAGTTATTGCCCTTTGTTAATTTTCATACTTTATTTTTGTCCAGGCCATTTCTCTTAAAGTATAACAGCTTTATATGGTCTTTTAACTTCATAGGATGATAGATCTCATTAAGATAAAGTGCAGTGTACAAGAACTGGTACTCTGCACTTCTTATTTTTGAGTTATTACCCTTTATTAATTTTCATACTTTATTTTTGTCAAGGCCATTTCTCAAAAATTATAAAAGCTATAGACTTGAAACTTCATAGGATGATAGATCTTATTGATAAGAAGTGCAGTGCACAGAAACTGCTGCTCTGCATTTTTAGCTCGACTTTTCTATGAAAAGGGGAGCTATCCTACTCGCCCCGGCGTCGGCGTCGGCGTCGGCGTTGGCGTCGGCGTCGGCGTTGGCGTCACACCTTGGTTAAGTTTTTCGTACCACCCCACTTTATTTCAGAAGTACTACAAGTATGGCTTTGAAACTTACCATACTTGTTCACCATCATAACCTCCATCTACAGACAAGAGTACATAACTCTGTCAAGGTTTTTGACAGAATTATGGCCCTTTTTTGACTTAGAAAGTGTATTGAGCTTGGTTAAGTTTTTTGTACCACCTCACTTTATTTCAAAACCATTGGAGGTATTGCTTTGAAACTGACCATACTTGTTTACCATTACGACCTTCATCAACAGACAAGAGGACATAACTCTGTCAAGGTTTTTGACAGAATTATGCCCCTTTTTGACTTAGAAAATACATTGAATATGGGTAAAATCCACTTATTGCCTTAACCCTTTGAGATATTGCTTTGAAACTTTTAATGCTATTTCACATCATTACCCCCATCTGTACGCAAGAGAAGGTAACTCTGTCAAGGATTTGTTTTAAAAATTAAGGCCTTTTATCGACTTAGAATCTTGGTTAAGTTTTTAGTACCAGTCCACTTTTTGACTGAACTGTTTGAGATATTAATTTGAAAGTTGGAATACTTGTTTACAATCATGATTTTTTTTCTTTCTTACCAGCCCTCTTTTGACTTAAACATTTCAAACTTTGCTGCAGTGTTCAAGGGTATCACACAATTCAGTAAAATAATTCTTCACTAAATATCTTAATGCTCATGGCCATTGTTCACTTTAAAAATACAGAGATTCTTGTATTGCCTTTTACTGCAAAAACTTTTTTTATTGGCAAGCAATAAAAAAGTCGAGCGCGCTGTCTTACGGACAGCTCTTGTTTATTTTTTGAGTTATTGCCCTTTGTTAATTTTCATATTTCATTTTTGTCCTGGCCATTTCTCCTAAACTATATTGTTCACAAGGCGATACATCCGACTTGCGGTTTTCTAATATTGTTTTTAGCTTACCTAAAAACAATTGCTCAATAGTGAGTTTTTGTCATTGCAAAATGTCCCCTTTGCCTCAATAGTCATACTCTTGAAAAAAAATATTTTGGGTTTTTCCCAGCTTATCCGCAAAGGAACTCTGGAACAGGACCGCATATTGCGGCACATAAACCCGAATCCGTACCGGCTTTAAATATTGTTTGTCCGACCTTTGAATATCTTTTCATATTATGCGAGCGGATGGTCTTTAATTATCTAATCTCAATTTAATATAATCTGCTAATTTAAAAATCAGTAAAATTTACGGTATATTGAAAAAAGAAAAGGAGTGACATCCGCCATTTACCGCAACGTTCGGCGTAAGTTATCCCCCTTGATATGCTTGATTTTTGTTTAAATTTTTCTAGTAATGAATTCCAGATGAGTGCCAAAAATATTTATCTTTGGATCATGTTTTAATATTCCTTTTTTCAGTTAGGCAAAATCAGTTGGACCATATTACTAAACTGTCTGTTTTCTCCATGTTAAAGAATCAAAACACGAATACGCCCGTTATAATGCCGCCTATACATGTCAACACGTGTAAACGATAAACCGTTAACGTTATATCCGGACAATACCTGATAGTTGACAAAAATAACGGGAACAAAATTCTGAAAAAATAGTAATCAATTGTAACCAAAGGGGAAAAACTCATGCCGAAAACGTTGCGGCGAATGGCGGATGTCACTCCTTGTCTTTTTAGCTCACCTGTCACAAAGTGACAGGGTGAGCTTTTGTGATCGCTTTTCGTCCGGCGTCTGTCCGTCCGTCCGTCCGTAAACTTTTACTTTAAATGACATCTCCTCATAAACCACTTAGCCAATTTCATCCAAACTTCACAGGAATGTTCCTTTGGTGGTCACCTTTGAAAATTGTTCAAAGAATTTAATTCCATGCAGAACTCTGGTTGCCATGGCAACCAAAAGAAAAAACTTTAAATATCTTCTTTTTAGGAACCCAAAGAGCTAGAGCTAAGATGTTTAGCATGAAACATCTTCTAATGAGTGTCTACCAAGTTTGTTCAAATAAAAGCCCTGGTGTCAAAATTGGCCCCGCCCCAGGGGGTTATTGATTTTCCCTATATGCATATAGTAAAAACTTAAAAAATCTTCTTTTAAAGAACTCAAAGAGCTAGAGCTAAGATATTTAGCATGAAACATGTTCTAATGGGTTTTTACCAAGTTTGTTCAAATAAATTCCCTGGGGTCAAATTCCCTGGGGTCCCTGGCCCTGCCCCGGGGGTCATTGGTTTTTTCTTATATGTGTATATATAGCAAAAACTTCAAAAATCTTCTTTGAAAAAAACCAAATAGCTAGAGTTTAGATATTAAGCATGAGACATCTTCTAGTGAGTGTCTATCAAGTTTGTTCAAATAAAAGCCCTTGGGTCAAAATTGGCCCTGCCCTGGGGGTCATTGATTTTCCTAATATGTGTATAGCAAAAACTTAAAAATCTTCTTTGAAAAAATCCAAATAGCTAGAGTTTAGATATTAAGCATGAAACATCTTCTAGTAAGTGTCTACAAAGTTTGTTCAAATAAAAGCCCTGGGGTCAAAACTGGCCCTGCCCCTGGAGTGTCAATGTTTTTAACTATATTTGTATAGTAAAAACATAAAAAGCTTCTCTTAAAAAACCCAATGAGTTAGAGCTTAGATATTAAGCATGAAACATCTTCTTATGGTTGTCTACCAAGTTTGTTCAAATAAAAGCCGGGGGGGGGGGGGGGCTGGTCATTGTTTTACATTATATGTGTGTAGTAAACACATCATGAAACATCTTCTAATGGGTGCCTTCCAAGTTTGTTCAAATAAAAGCCCTGGGGTTTAAACTGGCCCCGCTCCGGGGGCCTATATACAGGTGAGCGACCTCAGGGCCATCATGGCCCTCTTGTTTTATAATATCGTAAAATTTGACCAGTTTTAAAAGAGACAGATTGGGTTTAATTGATAACATATTTTTTGAGTCCATACACTCGGATAATACTAAAAGATATTTAGATGTAGCAGAAACATTTTTAAAAACCGTTAAACGATCCAAAATATGCGTCGCAATCTGCGGTCCCGTTCTCGAGTTCCTATGCTTATCCGGGGGTACAAGCAAACTTTTACAGTTACAGCTCCAAAAAATAAGCGCAAAAGGTTAACTTATCCGATTCCATTGTGTCAGGTAGTGGACCTTGTAGCGCTAAGAGTAAACGTTTGTTTGTACCAGGGAAAAAGCTTGTAAAAACCCACATTTAATGTGTTCCGGTTAACATCTGTTATCAAACTTCATAGGAATGATCCTTTACATAGTTCACCTTCTACTAAAGTTATATAAATAGTTCCAGTCTGATGCATGAGTAGTTTACAGGAGTTATAAAATAAGTCTATCAAATGTGCATTTCAAATACATGTACATGGATGGCAAGATATTTACAGTTGTAATAGAGTAGCAGAAATTCAGAATAACCAATAGCAAACTTTTAAACAAAAACAAAATTTATTGTTTATAACAAATTACTATATCACTTAATATGTTATCATAATGCAAAAAATTACGATGTTTTACTGCATTTATCCAACATTCTGTAATAGATCACTCACTAGAAAGTTTAGATCAATGTAGATTCTATAAACTTAATAAAATTTCTACAATGTTCCTCAATGAGTCATACAAATTTGACAGGAACAATATAGGTAGAAACAAGTTAATGATTAATTCTAAAAATAGCAATCAAAATATAAACTACATGTAGACATGTATAAGTCAACATTTTTGCAACATCCATCCATGCTTCCTTCCTGCCATCCGCACTTTTAGTTTGATTTAAATAATGTGTAGCACATTGGGATAATGTGTTGAATAAAACATGATCTTTGGCGCAAAGGCCAAGGTCCTATTTTGACAACAAAGGAGATTTTCAAAAAAGTACATTGATAAATAGTTTCTTTCTGGTCAACAATTCTGTCATTCTCGGACACCTCTGTGGAGTAGTGGCGACATATTGGGATCACTTCTCTGTTGTCTGTCCGTTTGCCACAAAACTTGTCCGTACTACTGCTCATAATCAACTGGTGAAATTTCATCCAAACTTTTCAGGAATGATCAGTACCAAGTCTAGTTGTGCATATTTTCAGCATTTTCTAGTTCAATGATTTTTGTCTGAGTTATGGCCCTTTAATAATTTTTATTTTTAAAGTTTGTACGGACTACTCCTCTTATACCACTAATGCAATATAAATGAAACTTTACTGGATTGATCTGTAGCTTAAGTCCTTGCGCATATTGCACAGGTTTTTTGATTGAATGATTTTTATCCCCCGCCGATGGAGTCGGGAGGGGGATATAGTTTTGGCGTTGACAGTCCATCCGCACTACCGAATAGGGAAATAGGGCCATCTAACTGTAAACAGAACAAAAGAGAACAATAGAGTTCATTCCGTAACAATAGAGTAAGGGGCCATCGGCCCTCTATTAAACAATAGAAAATAACAAAAGAAATAGCCCCTTATTCCATTTCCGCCGGACATTCGTCCGTCCGAATTTCGTTTCCGGAGTAGTTCTCTGCAACTACTGGCTGGAATTCAAGGAAACTTTATGGGAATCATCAATATCAAGAAGAGATGCGCATCTGTCCGTCCGTCCGTCCGAATTTCGTTTCCGGAGTAGTTCTCTGCAACTACTGGCTGGAATTCAACGAAACTTTATGGGAATCATCAATATCAAGAGGAGATGCGCATATCGTCGGCTGGTTCCGGTCCGACCCTTTAACTCAGAGTTATGGCCCTTGATTAGTTATGTAGTATGTATATAGAGTAAAAATCGTTTCCAGAGTAGTTCTCTGCAACTACTGGCTGGAATTCAACGAAACTTTATGGGAATCATCAATACCAAGAGGAGATGGGCTTATCGTCGGCTTGTTCCGGTCAGACACTTTAACTCAGAGTTATGGCCCTCAATTAGTTATGCAGTATGCATATAGAGTAAAAATCGTTTCCGTGCTACTTCTCTGCAACTACTGGCTGGAATGCAACGAAACTTTATGGGAACCTTCAATACCAAGAGGAGATGTGCATATCGTTGGCTTGTTCCAGTCAGACACTTTAACTCAGAGTTACATGTATGGCCCTTGATTTGTTATGCAATATGCATATGGAGTAAAAATTGTTTCCGGAGTAGGTCTCTGCAACTACTGGCTGGAATTCAATGAAACTTTATGGGAATCATCAATATCAAGAGGAGATGCGCATATCGTCGGCTTGTTCCGGTCAGACCCTTTAACTCAGAGTTATGGCCCTTGATTAGTTATGTAGTATGCATATAGAGTAAAAATCGTTTCAGCGCTACTTCTATGCAACTACTGGCTGGAATTCAACGAATCTTTATGAGAACCTTCAATACCAAGAGGAGATGCGCATATTGTCGGCTTGTTCCGGTCAGACTCTTTAACTCATAGTTATGGCCCTTGATTAGTTATGCAGTATCCATATAGAAAAATATTTGTTTCCTCGCTACTTCTCTGCTTCTACTGGCTGGAATTCAACGAAACTAAAATTATGGGATACTAAGAGGAGATGTGCATATAGTCACCTTGTTCCCGGTCAGATACTTATAACTCAGATTTATGGCCCTTGATTAGTTATGTAGTATGCATACATCTCATTGGCATTTCCAGATTTTACTATTTAACACAAAATTATGGCTCTGTTATTGCCCTGAATATTTATCAAGTTCAAAGAATATTACTGTTTATGCCATGATTAATATATAAATAAAGCCTTATGTCTTCAGTTGTTGTGTTAATAATAACCAGTACTCAGTGGGGGATATAAATTCAACGAATTTGCTTGTTGGCTGAGTTATGGCCCTTTTATAAAAAAAAGGAGTTTTTTTTTGTGTGTAGCCAGATACACAAAAGCTTGTATGGATAATTCTCAAAAACTACTGGTGCAATTTCATCCAAACTTTACAGGAATGATCAGTAACGAGTCTAGTTGTGTGTGTATTCAGCTTTTTATGGTTCATTGAATTTGTCAGAGTTATGGCCCTTTAATTATTTTTATTAATTAATGTTTCTCTATACTACTCCTCTTATACAACTAATGCAATTTTAATGAAACTTTACAGGATTGATTGGTATACTTGTGCATGTTACATGGGTTTTCCGCTTGAATGATTTTTATATGCCCGAAAGGGCATATTATGTTATACCCCCTGGCGTCCGTCTGTCTGTCTGTCCGTCCGTCCATTAGCAATTTGGTTTCCGGAGCATAACTTAAGTTCCATTTGGTCCACAATGTTCAAACTTCATAGGATGATTGTCCATATTGGGTAGAAGACTCCTATTGATTTTGGGGTCAAAAGGTCAAGGTCACTATTACCTTAAAACTGAAAACAGTTTCCGGAGCATAACTTAAGTTCCATTCGACCCACAATGTTCAAACTTCATAGGATGATTGTCCATATTGGGTAGAAGACCTCTATTGATTTTGGGGTCACAAGGTCAAAGGTCAAGGTCACTATTACCTTGATACTGAAAACAGTTTTCCAGAGTTCCATTTGACCCACAATGTTCAAACTTCATAGGATGATTGTCCATATTGGGAAGAAGACCCCTATTTATTTTGGGGTCACAAGGTCAAAGGTCAAGGTCATTATTACCTTTATACTGAAAACAGTTTCCGGAGCATAACTTAAGTTGCATTTGTCCCACAATGTTCAAACTTCATAGGATGATTGTCCATATTGGGTAGAAGACCCCTATTGATTTTGGGGTCAAAAGGTCAAGGTCACTATATCCTTAAAACTGAAAACAGTTTCCGGAGCATAACTTAAGTTGCATTTGGCCCACAATATTCAAACTTCATAGATGATTGTCCATATTGGGCAAAAGACCCCTATTGATTTTGGGGTCAAAGGTCAAGGTCATTATTTATAACTTAAGTTCCATTCAACCCACAATATTCAAATTTCTTAGGATGATTGTCCATATAAGGTAGAAGACTCCTATTGATTTTGGGGTCACAAGGTCAAAGGTAAAGGTCATTATTAATAACTTAAGTATATACAACCTACAGCTGTAAAATTTTATAGGATGAACAGCTTATTCCCATGTCTTACACATGCTTCATCCTTACTAAAAAAAACAACACACTTTCAGGCATATAATGCTCCGCCTAGCGGTGCTCTTGTTGACTTAGTTATGGCCCTTGAATAAAAAGGTGCTTTTTTGTGTTGCCAGCTACATAGAAGTTGCAATTTTATCAAAACTTTATGGGAATGATCAATACCATGTCTTGTTGTGCATCTCATCAACATTTTTGGTTCATTGATTTTTGTCAGAGTTTTTGCCCTTTCATGATTTTAATTTTGAAATTTGTCTGGACTACTCCACTAATGCAATTTCAGTGAAACTTTACAGGATTGATCAAAAGCTCAAATTCTTGTGTATATTACACAGTGTTTTAGGTTGGATGATTTTTTGCCGAGGTATGGCTATCATGAGGCGACACATGTTATTACTGATGGCCCTTGTTAAATAACTTGGCAGAAATGTATTGGACATGATGACTAAGTGACTTGAACATCATAGGTCTTAATCTAATATTTTTGTCTCCCAAAATTTTTGGGACACATAAAATTATTGACTTTGCCTTCGTTGTCTGTTTGTCCGTCTGTCTGGTTGTCTGTCTGTCTTTATTAAGCTTGTCCCCCCTTCATAGGTCAAACTACTGGTGGATTTCAACAGTCAGTGATCAGTACCATCCCTAGTTGTGCACATCACTGGCACGTTCTGCTTCACTGCACAAAATGGCTGCCAGAGCTTAAAATAGAAAATTCTTGTCCGGCCTTCACAGGTCAAACTACATGTACTGGTTGGATTTCAACCAAACTTTACAGGAGTGATCAATACCATCCCTAGTTGTGCACATCACCAACACGTTACGCTTTGCTGCACAAAATAGAAAAATCTTGTCTGGCTTACATAGGTCAAGCTACTGGTGGGATTTCAATGAAACTTCACATGAGTGACCATACATAGTTTTGGGAGACATGTTTTTGTGACAAAAACCCTTCAAGTTATATTTTAGTTTGTCATGATGCATTGCCTAACGGAACTCTTAAAAAATTGAATAAATGAAATGAAGCGGATAATGTTCTTTGGGTCCAAAATGGCTAGACCCAGCATATACTTTTGTTATAAGCAAAATTCAGTACGCATATTTTTGTTTCTTTGGTTTTTTTACACAAATTTTAATACATTTTTGTCATGTCTTGGCAATCACTCCACCTTACCAGCTTTCCAGTGAAAAGTGATCAACTTCTTATCACATATAACTTCTTAAAACAGTGATGTGAGAAAAATGACCATTACACACAGTGTCCAAGATGATTCTTATGGAGAAATTACATCATGCCGATGGATTATAATCCTGGATAGGATCTGACCAATGTAAAAATTGTATGATATTAGCCATTTTTATTACGCTGCTTATTGAAATGAAAAACCTGGCAAATACTTTGGGGAGAAGTATTATACAAGTGTCAGGACACAAAGATTTCAACTTGGTTAATTTTTGCCTGGAAGTTGTAATATCCTAAACTAATGAAAGGGTTGAAACTGAAACACTTGTTCACTGTGATTATCTTACATGATGGGTACAGATCCCGTAACTGTTAAGTTACCTTTTCACAGAGTTTTACCCCTTTCTTACTGTCAAACACAGAGAATAGTCGAGTGGGCTGTCTGCAGACAGCTCTAATTGATAAAATTTGTTAGAATAGAAGCTTTCAAATATTGATGGTGTCAAAAAAATTAATTTTATGTTTTAGCTGTGGCCAAAGCAAGGAAAGTGTTTGGTGATGATGGAATTAAGTTTGAACAGCAAAAAATACCACCAGAAGAAAAGGTAAAAATCATATGCTAGTGTCAACAATTTTCTGTATGTCTTGTTAGGATTATCAGACCCATTCCCAATGGCAAATATGCTTTTTAAGAAATTCTCAATTGAATTTAATTTCCAACTTAAATTTCCTGATAACCATATGAACAGATTTGCTGATGTTCTTTCTGGTTTCTATCAAACAGATGTTTCCTTACATTTTATTAGCTCGACCAATTATTTTTTTTAAAAAGTAGAGGTATTGTTAAAGTCGTGTCGGCGTTGCTGTTGCCATCCGCAAACTTGTACCTTAATCATAACTTTTTAAGTTCTTGTTGTATTGTCTTCATACTTGGCCACAACAACCCTTGGGACAAGATCTTTCGGTAGACCAGACTAACCTTGACCTTCATCAACAAATGACCTTGACCTTCAAGGTCAAATGTCCGAATTTTGCTTGTTTCTTGCTATAATAAGCTATAACTTTGTAATTTTTAAATGGATTGTCTTCAAACTTGATCATAATAATCTTTTAGAATAGCCCTTTAAGTTAATCAGACAGACCTTTACCTTCACTCATAAATGACCTTTACTTTGAAGGTCAAATTATTTAAATTTTCATTTTTAGCTAGACTATTCGCAGAATATATATTTTTTTTCTTTTTTATCAACTGAGATATATGCCTAAACCTTCCCCCCCCCCCCCCCCAAAAAAAAAAAATAAAAAAATTATATACAGTCTACTCCACTTATAACGAGATCAGTATTTAAGAGGTCAGCTTATAACGTACATTTTACTGTGTCCCGGCCTTTTTCCTTCTATTTTCCTTTCATTTTATAATTATATTGCTTAAAACGAGGTCGGTTTTAGTGAGATATCGGTTACAACGTACATATATTCGCTGCCCATGGGTATTTTGAAACTTTTTGAGAAATACACTGCGTGACGTTTGAAAACGACATTTAAAATGTAGATCTACATATTAATAAAACCCTCGCGTTGGACGTAGTATGTGTTTTAATATTTTTTGTTTAAATTCTATGATAGCTAGATATATTTATATACATGTATTTTTAAATGAAACAAAAATCTTCTGAGTGAAAAGAGTTACCTCCCATTATATAATCTTCAAAAAGGATGTACACGAATGCAAAAGTAAAAATAAATGATGCTGGACAGTGTCAGATTTCTCAATTTGTTCTGTCTCGTTTATAACGAGACCCGGTTATAACGAGGAATCATGCAAAGTCCCAATGATTTCGTTGTATCCGGAGTGCACTGTATATGTATGTATGTATATAAGATCCTTGACTGTCAGATGTCATTTATTCTTAGAAAGGATTCATACTTTTTCAAAACTTTGAGTGTGACTAGACAGACCTATAAAAATTATTAAAAGGAAAACATAACTTTTTTGCTTAAGATTTATTTAAACCATTTATTTGTTTGCTTTCAGAAAAAGTAAAATAGTAAAGAAGTAAAAAAGTCAAGCATTGCCCCCAACCCGGTGGTGGCTCTTGTTGTCAATATTACTGTATTCGTTATGCTACAGTTGATTTTTGGTTTGGTTAGAATAATAAATAGCATACAATTCAAAATACTATGCCAAAACAGGTCAAAACAGCCTGAAAGAAGGTTTCAAAAGGTACCAAATATTTTCCCAATTAAACAATTTTAACGACGCAAAATTTCACAAACTGGTCTTGGCACTTTTTCCCAAAATGGCTAGGAAAAGGTCTGATCTAGACTTAACTGATATTTCATCTTTTGAGCAATTATGCTCAGAGGGGAGTCTTTGTAATGGCAAGTTGTTCATTGTCTATTGTCTGACATTATTCATAATTTCCTTTACATCTCCTCCTAAACAACATGGTTGATTGTGACCAAGTACAGATATGTTTCACTCACCTCATTTGTTAATGTTAATATGTCTTTTTATAAACAAGGCTATCTGTCTGATTTTTGTAGACAAGTTAATCCGCACTGTGTGGAAAAATATTCTGAATTTGGCATGATTATGACCATTTAAATGACTGATGTCAGAATTTCTTTAGTATAACTATAGAAAATTTTGTACCATTCTTTCTTGAATATAAGACAAGATTATCAACTGTTTACATTGGTGCTAGAAAATCCTGTTTAACACCCCCATGTAAAACAAGTCGCGTTCTTTAAATGACGTCATTGCCGCGCCTTTTATGAATGAATTGCATTCTTAGGATGTCATCATTTTACCGTTATGAATAAAGTTGTAGGTTCATATGCTACTATAAGAAAAAAGTGCGTAATAAGAATATCAGTTTTTGTAATTTCTTTTATGAAAATAAATGATATATATAATATGCAAGAAAAAGAATCAAACACCGGCTTTCGGTACAGATGGGAATATCCAGCTCTAGGGTAACTGTTTAGCGGAAACTCAGCAGAGCCTCGTTACTGCCGTAAACAGTTACCGTCAAGCTAGATTTACCAGTCTGTACCGGCAGTCAGTGTAAGATTCTTTTAGTCTTCAAGTGAGTTCTTTGTAGCCAATGACCCCATTTTTAGCTCACCTGAACAAAAAGTGCTCAGAGCTTTTGTGATCACAATTTATCTGGCATCCAACGTCCGTCAGCCAGAGCTTACATATGGATATTTATGTGGCTAGAGTAGGTAACTTTAATTTCTCTTTGATGTTATTCATTCCCTAAGGCTTTTATGTGGCTATTTTCCTTTATGTGGCTAAAAAGAACAATTGAGAGAACAATAGAGTAGCTACATTATTACTGTCTCATTAGAACGTCCATCTGTGCATCCATTGTCAACTTTTTATACAAACAACTTCTCAGAAACAACTTTCCAGTACCGCCCATGAACAGGCTCAATCAAACCGAGCCTGCAACATTTTACAATTTTGCCATGTTGGGCTTTCTTTAGGGATTCTGTTTTTCACTATTTCAGTATAAATTATCAAGGTTAATTGAATAAAAGTTTTCTTAATAAAAAGTTAACTTTTGATTCTTGCAGCCAGGAACATCTAGTGGAAATCGACCTGCAAAAAGCAGTAAAAAAGAGAATGAAAAGGTAAAGTCTCATTACCTGTCTTTTTATGATTTAAAACATAATTTGTTTTAGCTTAACTTTTTTTTAGCTCACCTGAGCTAGCTCAGGGTGAGTTTTTAGGATCGTTGAATGTCCGTCGTCTGTCGTCCGTCCACACTTGTTTGTTAACACTCTAGCAGTCACATTTTTGCCTCAATCATTATCAAACTTTGTCAGGATGCTAATCTAGGTAATAGCTTGTATGAGTATGAACATGAGTCATCTCGAATGAAAAACTAGGTCACAGGAGCTAAAAATAGAAAAACCTTGTTAACACTCTAGTGGTCACATTTTTGACTCAATTATCATCAAACTTGGTCGGGATGCTTGTCTAGGTAATTGCTCAAATGAGTTGGAACATGGGTCATCTCGGATGAAAAACTAGGTCACAGGAGCTAAAAATAGAAAAACTTTGTTAACACTCTAGAGGGCACATTTTTGCCTCAATTGTCATCAAACTTGGTCAGGGTGCTTGTCTAGGTAATTGCTCGAATAAGTTCAAACATGGGTCATCTCGGGTGAAAAACTAGGTCACAGGAGCTAAAGATAGAAAAATCTTGTTCACACTCTAGTAGCTACTGTTTTGATCCATTTATCCTGGAAATTGGTCTGAAAGTTTGTTTTGATGATTTCTAGGTCAAGTTCAAACATGGGTCATCTCGGATGAATAACTAGGTCACAGGAGCTAAAAATAGAAAAACCTTGTTAACACCCTAGTGTTCACATTTTTTACTCAATTATCATCAAAGTTGGTCAGGATGCTTGTCTAGGTAATTGCTCAGATGAGTCCGAATATAGGTCATTTTGGATCAAAAACTAGGTCACAGGAGCTAAAAATAGAAAAATATTATTTACACTCTAGTGGCTGCAGTTTTGACAAATATTCTGGAAATTTGTCAGGAAAGTTGTTTTGATGATTTCTAGGTCAAATTCAAAATGGGTCATCTCCGGACAAAAACTAGGTCACAGCAGCTTAAAATAGAAAAATCATGTTAAAACTCTTGTGGCTGCAGTTTTAATCCAAATATTCTGGAAGTTTGTCAGGAAAAGTGTTTTGATGATTTCTAGGTCAAGTTTGAATATGGGTCATCTCCGGTGGAAACTAGGTCACAGGAGCTAAAAATAGAAAAATATTATAACACATTAGGGGCTGGAGATTTGATCCTAAAATTCAGGGAAATTGGTCAGGAAGGTTGTTTTTATGATTTCCTGGTCAAGATCGAAGATGTGTCATTTTTGATAAAAAACTAGGTCACAGGAGCTAAAAATAGAAAAAGCTTGTAAACACTCTAGTGGCTGCAGCTTTGATCCAAATTTCCTGGAAATCGGTTAGGATAGTTCAATGTTTTGATGACTTGTAGGTCTAGTTTGAATATGGGTCATTTTTCTCTAACACTCTATTGGCTGCAGTTTTGATCCAAATATTCTGGATATTTGTCAGGAAGGTGTGATAATTTCTAGGTCAAGTTCCAATATGGGTCATCTCCGGTCAAAAACTAGGTCAAAGGAGCTAAAAATAGAAAAATCTCGTTAACACTCAAGTGATTACAGTTTTGATCCAAATATCCTAAATATTGTTCAGGAAGGTTGTATTGATGATTTCTAGGTCAAGTTTGAAGATGAGTCATCTTCTGTCAAAAATTAGGTAACAGGAGCTAGAAATAGAAAAAAGCTTGTTAACAGTCTAGTGGCTGCAGTTTTGATCCAAATTTCCTGGAAACCGGTCAGGAAGGTTGTTTTGATGATTTCTAGGTCATGTTCAAATATGGGTTATCTCTAAAATTTTATTGCTTGTCTTCATTTTCCTGGAAGATATTGTTAGTGTATTGAAATATTTGTCCTCCATATTGATGCATCGGGAGGTGAAATATTGCATCGCAATATATTGATATTTATAATTTCATTTCAATGCATACATCTAGGACAGGACAGATCGCAAAGCATCAATGAATCATTTCACCTCTAGTTTGTTGCTTTAACCCATTTTAAAGAACTACTTGTATTTGCATTATATCAGTGTTGCATAGAAATTTTATTTATCTTTTTATTTTTATTCTATTTCAGAAAATGTTAACATACCATATTACTGGTCTTGCTATTAGAGGGTTTGATAAAACTTGTAAGCAGTGGAAACCGGAAAAAAATGAAGTTCTTGAGTGCAGTTGTGAGGGGGCAGTTGTTGTGATGAAAGGAAAAGTAAACTGTGGCTCTGTGCCCACAGATATACAGGAAGAGTCAAAAAGGTTTATATTGGCTGGTGGCATTATAAAAGCTGAAGTTATAGATATAAATCCAAGGTATAGAGGTAAAGGGAAAGAAATACCTTGCATATATATTTGGTCTGGTCTGAACAATCAATTGATAAAGGATGCAGCGAAGGCAGCTAAGTTAGGTATTTTAATCTTATTTATATTATGTTATTTTGAAAATGATGAAAAAAGTACAGTTATTGTGTCGCCTTGAAAAAAGGCGAATATAGGAGTTACTTTTGTTGGCAGTGTCGGCGCCCCCTTAAGTCCGGAGCATAAGTCAGTCATTATAAGTCGGATTGACTTCAAACTTGGTATGCATGCTTCTTATAATGACACAAAGTGCAGTGCACAAGAACTAGTACTCTGCACTTCTTAATTTTTGAGTTATTGCCCTGAATGTTGATTTTCATACTTTATTTAAAACCGGGCCATTTCTCCTAATGTATAAAAGCTATGGACTTGAAACTTCATAGGATGATAGATCTCATTAAGAAGAAGTGCAGTGCACAAGAACGGTAGTCTGCACTTCTTATTTTTGAGTTATTGCCCTTTGTTAATTTTCATACTTTATTTTTGTCTGGGCCATTTCTCCTAATGTATAAAAGCTATGGACTTGAAACTTCATAGGATGATATATCTCATTAAGAAGAAGTGCAGTGCACAAGAACGGTAGTCTGCACTTCTTATTTTTGAGTTATTGCCCTTTGTTAATTTTTTGCCCTTTGTTTTGGGTTTTACGTCACATCAACACAGTATAGGTCATATCGCGATGTTCCAGCTTTATTGGTGGAGGAAGACCTCAGGTGCCCTTCCGTGAATTATTTCAGGCACGAACAGGCACCTGAGTAAAACCACCGACAATCCGTAAGCTAGCTGGAAAGCTTCCTCACATGAAAGAATCGAAAGTCCCTGTCGGGATTGGAACCCACAGCAGTGAGGGGCAAGTGGTTTGAAGTTAACAACCTTAACCACTCAGCCACGGACACGTTGTGACAGGTAGTGCACCTTATAGCTATAAGAGTAAAAGTTTGTTTGTACCAGGGAAAAAGCTTGTAAAAACCCTCATTTAACGAGTTACGGTTAACATCTGTTATCAAACTTCATAGGAATGATCCTTTAAATCTAAGGTCACCTTCTACTAAAGTTATTTAAATAGTTCCAGTCTGATGCACAAGTAGGTTACAGGAGTTATAAAATAAGTCTATAAAATGTGCATTTCAAATACATGTACCATACATGGATGGCAAGATATTTACAGTTGTAATAGAGTACCAGAAATTCAGAATAACCAGTATAAAACAAAATTTATTGTTTATAACAAATTATTATATCATTTAATATGTTATCATAATGCAAAAAATTACAATGTTTTATTGCATTTATCCAACATTCTGTAATAGATCACTCACTAGAAAGTTTAGATCAATGTAGATTCTATAAACTTAATACAATTTCTACAATGCCCCGCAGTGAGTCATACAAATTTGACAGGAACAATCTAGAACAAGTTAATGATTAATTCTAAAAATAGCAATCAAAATATAAACTACCTGTAAACATGTATAAGTCAACATTTTTGCAACATCCATCCATGCTTCCTTCCTGCCATCCACACTTTTAGTTTGATTTGAATAATGTGTAGCACATTGGGATAATGTGTTGAAGAAACAACATGATCTGTGGTGCAAAGGTCAAGGTCACATTTTGACCACAAAGGAGATTTTTCAAAAAAGTACATTGATAAATAGTTTCTTTAATTTGTGGTCAACAATTCTGTTATTTTTGGACACCTCTATGGAGTAGTGGCGACATATTGGGATCACTTCTCCATCGTCTGTCTGTCCGTTTGTCACAAAACTTGTCCTGACGACTCCTCATAAACTACTGGTGCAATTTCATCCAAACTTTTCAGGAATGATCAGTACTAAGTCTAGTTGTGCATATTGTCAGCGTTTTGTGCTTCAATGATTTTTGTCCAAGTTATAGGCCTTTAATAATTTTTATGCTCCCCGAAAAATTTAGGGGTAGCATATAGTCGGCGCCTTGTCCGTCCATCCGTCTGTCCGTCCGTTGTCTTGTCCTGAGCATAACTTGAAAACCCTTGGAGATAATTTGTTGAAACTTTATACAGTGGTAGAGGGCATTGAGGGGGAGTGCAGTGTCAAAGAACCATAACTCTTTTTTGCCCGGTTTTTGAATTATCTCCCCTTATTGAAAAATCTTGTCCGGGGCATAACTCTAAAACTATAAGAGATATCAACATGAAACTTTGTAGGTGAATAGATCTCAATGGGTAGATGTGCAGTGCATAAGAACAATAACTATTTTTGTCCTAATTTTGGAGTTATTGCCCTTTGTTAATTTTAACACTTTAAACTTTGTCCGGAACATAACTCTAAAAGTATAAGAGATATCAAGATGAAACTTTGTAGGTGAATAGATCTCAATGGGTAGATGTGCAGTGCATAAGAACAATAATTCTTTTTGTCCTAATTTTGGAGTTATTGCCCTTTGTTAATTTTAACACTTAGAACTTTGTCTGGAACATAACTCTAAAACTATAAGAGATATCAAGATGAAACATTGTAGGTAGATAGATCTCATTGAGTAGAGGTGCAGTTCAAATGAACCATAACTCTTTTAAGCCTCATTTTTGAATTATCTCCCCTTTTAGAAAAATCTTATCCAGGACATAGCTGTTAAACTATAAGAGATATCAACATGAAACTTTGTAGGTAGATATATCTCAATGGGTAGATGTGCAGTGCACAAGAATCATAACTCTGCTTAGCCTAATTCTGGAGTTATTGCCCTTTGTTTATTTTTACTTTTTGAAGTTGTCCGGGACATAACTCGGAAATCATAAGAGATATCATCAAGAAACTTTGTAGGTTGATAAATGACATTGATTAGAAGTGCAGTGCAAAGAGCAGTAACTTTGCCTTGCCGAATTTTGGGATTATTGCACTTTGAACTTTTTCCAGGGACATAACTCTGAAACTACAAGAGGTGTACTTTCCTGTGTCCAAAACCTATTCGGGGAGCTCATCCGGCTTAAACCGGGCTCTTGTTATTTTTAAAGTTTGTCCGGACTACTCCTCTTATACCACTAATGCAATTTCAATGAAACTTTACCGGATTGATCTGTAGCTTAAGTCCTTGTGCATATTGCACAGGTTTTTAGGTTGAATGATTTTTGGCTGAGTTATGGCCCTTTTATAAAGAGGTGTGTTTTTTTTGTGTGTAGCCAGATACACAAAAGCTTGTATGGATAATTTCCAAAAACTACTGGTGCAATTTCATCCAAACTTTACAGGAATGATCAGTAATGAGTCTAGTTGTGCATATATTCGACTTTTTGTGGTTCAATGCATTTTGTCAGAGTTATGGCTATGGAACGCCATAGCTGCCTCATGTTTTTACATTTCTTTTTATCTTGCCCAGAAAGCATCTTATTATGTCAAATATAAGCGTTGTAATGCCATTGTAATTTGTCGACTTGTCTAAACATTGCCTTATTATGCGTAGCAGTAGTCTTATCTCTTTAAAATGTGATGTTGACTTGTGTTAACATTGTTTGATTTTTTCAAACAGTAGTGTTATCATGTCAAGATGTCGTTTTGGTGTGTCTGAAATGTGTCCTATTATGTCAACTTGTCGCGCTATTTGGTCAAATTGTTGAGCTGTTTTGACAAAAGACAGTCTGATCATTTGAAACAGTAGTGTTCTCTTGTCGTAATTTGGTGTTGCCTTGTAAAAGCACAGCTTTATTTTATCAAACTGCCATGAAATTTTGTCAAAATACGGTGTTTAAATGCCTTAACATCGTCTTATTGTGTCAAACAACTGTGTTAATTTGCCAACGTACACTACTGAGTTGTCTTTTTATATCAAATATTCGAATTATCTTGCCAAAATGGAGTGTTGACTGGGCTAAATCATGCCTTATTATGATAAACTGTATGCTATTTTAACAAAAAGCGGTTTTGACTTGTCTTATAAAGTCAAAAAATTGCGGTATCTTGTCGAAATGTGGTTACAAGACGTGTCTAAACTCTTTCTTATAATGTAAAACAGAAGTGTTATATTGTCGAATTTTGATGTTTTCTTGTAAAACACAGATTCTGAAATAGTCTTTAATTGCATGTATTGTGTTTGATAATTGTCTCAATTTGTTCAAATTTAGTTCTGTCTTGAGAAAGCGCTGTCTGATTTTGCGAAACTGCCCCGTTATCTTTTTTGCTCTATCTTTTTACGCTCCGCGCGGGCTCTGGTCACGTGATACTAAATTTTGACAACATCCCATCTGGACAGGATAACACGATTATCTGACATAATGAGACGGTATTTAGACATGTTAACGTCATAAACTGGCAAGTTAACGCCACTGTACTACATAATGATACTGTGTTTCAAAAAGTAAACACCACATTTGAAAAGGAAAAATGATACTTCGCCATAAAAGGGCGATGTTTATTAAAATTAACACCGAACCTTGAAAAAATAAAATGACATTTTGTCTAAAAGACAGTAATTTTAGACAAATCATCACCACGTTTTGACAAGATGACATGACTATTTGACATAATAAGACAAATATAGACAAGTTGAATCTGCATTTGGACAAAATAGCATGAAAGTTTGACAAATTAAAATTGCCTTTTAACAGTTCATAACCATAATTTGTAAAGATACCACCATTATTTCACATAATGAGACGGTGTTTAGGCCGGTTAACATAAAGTTTGGATAAAATTGCATGGCGATCTGAGAAAATAAGGCAGTGTAAAAAAATTAGACATGTCAAATTACCATCTTTCGACGAGTCAACAGTACTGTTTGACATAATAAAATAACGTTTACACAAACAAACACAATTTATTGGCAAGTCAACGATAGTATTTCACATAATAAGTATATTTTTAGACAGGATAACAACAGTTTTAGACAAGAAAGCAAAGATGTTTTTGCAAAATAAGACAGAATAACACCACCATATACTAAGCAACATAACAGTTTGACAAAACAGGACAGCGCTCAGCCAGGTCAATATAATGGTTGAACAAGATATCACTACTAGCTGACATAATAAGACATGAGTTTGACAAGTTGACACAAAGTTCCGACAAGATAACACTACTGTTTCACATTATTAAAAATAAGACAATTTCTAGACAAATTACCACCACAGTTTGACAAGACAGCATGCTATTTTGACATAAAAGGCATTCTCTTAGCAAGATAACACCGAATTTGAACACAATGACATGGCAGTCTGACAAAATGTGACGATGTTTAGACAAGTCAATACCACATTTGGACAAGACAAAACAACAGTATAACATAATACAACAGTGTCATAACATACCAGGATCACATTTGGACAAGATGACACCAACTTCCGACAAGATAACACTACTGTTTCACATGATAAGACAATTTCAAGACAATTCAACACCACATTTAAACAAGTCTGTGCTCAGACATATTGAAATCTCAATTCGAAAAGATGGCCTGCATGTTAGACATATTAAGACTTCCATTCGGCATGTTAACACCGGATTTGCATATGATAACATGACTTTTTGAAATAATAAGACAGTGTTAAGACAAGTCAGCACTACGTTTTGACAAGAGAAAATGAATAATTGACCTAATAAGACTTCGTTAAGACAGGTTCTCATAAAACGTTGACAAGCCAACACTTCTATTATACATAATAAGTCGCTTTTAGGGAAAAATAAAACGAAATGTAACAACATGAGGCAGCTATGGCGTTCCATAGGCCTTTAATTATTTTTTATTAATTAAAGTTTGTCTATACTACTCCTCTTATACCACTTATGCAATTTTAATGAAACTTTACAGGATTGATTGGTATACTTGCGCATATTACACAGGTTTTCCACTTGAATTATTTTTGACTGAGTTATGGCCCTTGAATAAAAAAGGGCTTTTTTGTGTTGCCAGCTACATAGAAGTTGCAATTTCATCAGAACTTTATTGGAATGATCAATACCATGTCTAGTTGTGCATCTCATCAACATTTTTCGGTTCATTGATTTTTGTCAGAGTTTTTGCCCTTTCATGATTTTAATTTTGAAATTTGACTACTCTTGTTATACCACTAATGCAATTTCAATGAAACTTTACAGAATTGATCAAAAGCTCAAATTCTTGTGTATATTACATAGGATTTTAGGTTGAATGATTTCTTGCCGAGGTATGGCTATCATGAGGCGACATATGTCATCACTGATGGCTCTTGTTAAATAACTCGGCAGAAAAGTATATGAATCACTAAGTGACTTGAACATCATAAGTCTTAATCTAATAATTTTGTCTCCCAAATTTTTTGGGACACATAAAATTATTGTTTTTGCCTTCCCTGTCTGGTTGTCTGTGCGTCTGTATTAAGCTTGTCACCCCTTCACAGGTCAAACTACTGGTGGGATTTCAACTAAACTTTACAGGAGTGATCAGTACCATCCCTAGTTGTGCACATCACCGGCATGTTCCGCTTCACTGCACAAAATGGCCGCCAGAGCTTAAAATAGAAAAAATTAGAATATTCTTGTCCGGCCTTCACAGGTTAAACTACTGGTTGGATTTCAACCAAACTTTACAGGAGTGATCAATACCATCCCTAGTTGTGCACATCACCAACACGTTACGCTTTGCTGCACAAAATAGAAAAATCTTGTCTGGCTTACATAGGTCAAGCTACTGGTGGGATTTCAATGAAACTTCACATGAGTGACCATACATAGTTTTGGGAGACATGTTTTTGTGACAAAAACCCTTCTAGTTATATTTTGATTTGTCATGATGCACTGCCTAACAGAACTCTTAAAAAATTGTATGAATAAAATGAAGCGTATAATGTTCTTTGGGTCCAAAATGGCTAGACCCAGCAAATACTTTTGTTATAAGCAAAATTCAGTATGCATATTTTTGTTTCTTTGGTTTTTTTACACAAATTTTAATACATTTTTTTCATGTCTTTGCAATCACTCCACCTTACCAGCTTTCCTGGATAACTGACCAGTGAAAAGTGATCATCTTCTTATCACATTTAATTTCTAAAAACAGTGATGTGAGAAAAATGACCATTACACACAATGTCCAATATGATTCTTATGGAGAAATTACGTCTTGCCGATGGATTATAATCCTGGGTGGGATCTGACCAATGTAAAAATTGTATGATATCAGCCATTTTTCTTACGCTGCTAATTGAAGTGAAGTGAAAAACCTGGCAAATACTTTGGAGAGAAGTATTACACAAGTGTCAGGACACAAAGATTTCAACTTGGTTAATTTTTGCCTGGAAGTTGTAATATCCTAAACTAATGAAAGGGTTGAAACTGAAACACTTGTTCACTGTGATTATCTTACATGATGGGTACAGATCCCGTAACTGTTAAGTTACCTTTTCACAGAGTTTTACCCCTTTCTCACTGTCAAACACAGAGAATAGTCGAGTGGGCTGTCTTGCAGACAGCTCTAATTGATAAAATTTGTAAGAATAGAAGTTTTCAAATATTGATGGTATCAAAAAATTAATTTTATGTTTTAGCTGTGACCAAAGCAAGGAAAGTGTTTGGTGATGATGGAATTAAGTTTGAACAGCAAAAAATACCACAAGAAGTAAAGGTAAAAATCATTTGCTAGTGTCAACAATTTTCTGTATGTCTTGTTAACATTTACATGTCTACAGGCCTTTTCAAAGTGTCACCCACTGGTCAGTTTTATCAGACCGATTCCCTAATGACAAATATGCTTATTTTTTTCCACTCCTTGATGATGATTCATTCCAGGATTCTATCGATGTTTCCTCACATATTGTTGTTTCAAATATTATCATTGTATTTGGTTACATTCCAAGTTGGTTTGGGTAATTGTAAAGAATAAAACAATATCATAAAATTTCTAAATGCTATGTCAAAAGACCCTGAAAAGGGAATTTTAAAAATGGTACCAATATTTTCCCCAAAAAATTAAAAAACAATGTGCATATCGTCAGCATTTTTCCCAGTTCAATGAGTTTTTTGTCCCGAGTTATGGGCCTTTTAATAATTTTTTAATTTTTTAAAGTTTGTCAGGACTACCTCCTCTAATACCGTTTAATGAAATTGCAATTAATCTTTACAGGAATTGATAAGTAGGTCAAAGTTCTTGTGCACAATACACAAGTTTTTCGCTTAAATGATTTTCAGCTGAGTTATTGCCCTTGAATAAAAATGTGTTTTGCCCTGTTAATGATTTTTGGGTCTCCTGCTACACAGTAGCTGCAACATTTGATTGGCTATCATGAGACAACACATGTCATCACTGATGGCTCTTGTCAATGATTGTTTAAACTGAACATCTAGCCAAAACATGACTGATAATGATACAAGGTGACCTGCAAAAAGCAGTAAGAAACAGAAGGAAAGGGTTAAGTTTCACAACCTTCTTTGACAAAGAAGTCCAAATTTGAAGATGTTAATTGGGTATTTGAAGCTTTTTTTACTTGAAAAATGTTATTTTTTACTATAACTTTTTTAGTTTTAAAGGTATCTACCTCAAACTTCAAATGACTTTTTTCCCTTATTTTCAAAAAAACATTTAAATGTGAAAAGGGTTCATAACTCTTGAACCCAATTTATTTACAGTTTTTTCTCTTTTTTAAAACTTAGGTTTTCTTTAAAAAAAATAAAAAACTTTTTTATTTTTTTAAGGTTTCAAAACTTTAAACTTCAAATATATTTCTTATCTTTTAACAAAATTTGTTGAAATTGAAAAGGTTCAAAAAAATCTAAAATAAAACTTTTTAAAAATTTTTCCCCCTTAAATTTTGGGGGAAATTTAGTTAACAAAAAATTTTGGTTTTACTATAAATTTAAATACAAAATTTAATACAAAATTTGTTTTTTCTTTAAATAGTTTTTTTCCTTAACGGGCGTCCAGTATTTTATTAGTCGAGTTTCGCTGTCTCCTGTGACATATGTTATGCCCCCGGGCATATAGTAATTGAACCATCCGTCCGTCCTTCTGTCAGTATGAGGACAACCTAAAACGGCAAGTAAGAACTACCTATACCAATGGCTACATACTTTACACACTTACTTATCAATACAATGCAAATGATATGGGCAAGTTACGTAACAGTGGCTTCAATTTTTACCAAGTTATTGCCCTTTTCAGCACTTAAAAATGAATAATTGGTTAACCTAAATGGGCAAGTTGGATATATCTTAAGTTCTATCTATACTAATAGCTTCATAATTACCACACTTACTAATCAATCCAAAGTTCATGTTATTGCCAAGTTATATAACTGTGCCATAAAATTTTTCCCAGTTATTTCCCTTTTTATCACTTTAAAAATAGGCCCTTGTATGGTTACCCTATTCCGGCAAGTTGGAATTATCTTAAATTTCTCCTAATTACTTCATTATACCCCCACCACAAAATGTGGGGGGCTATAATGGATTCGCTTTGTCGCGTCGGTCGGTCGGTCTGTCGGTCCGTCTCCATTTTCGCGTCCGCTATATAACTCCTATACCAATTGAAGGATTTTTCTTCAAACTTGGCTCAAATGTTCACCTCAACAAGGGGATGTGCAGAACCAATATTGCCCATGTGTCAGCTCAAGGTCAAGGTCACAATTGAAGGTCAAATATCAAACACTATCAAATATTACACAGTATGTCGTGTCTGCTCTGTAAGTCCTTCACTACTTGAAAGATTTTCTTCAAACTTGGCTCAAATGTTCATCTCAACCAGGGGATGTGCAGAACCTATGTCGCCTATGTGTCACGTCAAGGTCACAATTGAAGGTCAAATATCAAACAATTAAATATTACACAGTATGAAGTGTCCGCTCTGTAAGTCCTACACTACTTGAAAGATTTTTTCAAACTTGGCTCAGATGTTCACCTTAATAAGGGGATGTGCAGAACCCATGTTGCCCATGTGCCAGCTCAAGGTCAAGGTCACAATTGAAGGTCAAATACCAAACAATCAAATATTACACAGTATGTTGTGTCCGCTCTGTTAGTCCTACACTAATTGAAAGATTTCTTCAAACTTGGCTCAAATATTCACCTCAACAAGGGGATGTGCAGAACCCATGTTGCCCATGTGTCAGCTCAAGGTCAAGGTCACAATTGAAGGTCAAATATCAAACACTATCAAATATTACACAGTATGTCGTGTCTGCTCTGTAAGTCCTACACTACTTGAAAGATTTTCTTCAAACTTGGCTCAAATGTTCACCTCAACCAGGGGATGTGCAGAACCCATGTCGCCCATGTGTCAGCTCAAGGTCAAGGTCACAATTGAAGGTCAAATATCAAACAATTAGATATTACACAGTATGTTGTGTCCGCTCTGTAAGTCCTACACTACTTGAAAGATTTTCTTCAAACTTGGCTCAAATGTTCACCTCAACAAGGGGATGTGCAGAACCCATGTTGCCCATGTGCCAGGTCAAGGTCACAATTGAAGGTCAAATGTCGAACAATCAAATATTACACAGTATGTTGTGTCCGCATCGTAAGTCCTACACTAATTGAAAGATTTTCTTCAAACTTGACTCAAATATTCACCTCAACAAGGGGATGTGCAGAATCCATGTTGCCCATGTGTCAGCTCAAGGTCAAGGTCGCAATTGAAGGTCAAATATCAAACAATCTAATATTACACAGTATGTCATGTCCCCTCTGTAAGTCCTACACTAATTGAAAGATTTTCTTCAATCTTGGCTCAAATGTTCATCTCAACCAGGGGATGTGCAGAACTTATGTCACTCTTTTGCTGGCTTAAGGTCAATGTCACTCTTGAAGGTCAAAAATTGACTTAGAAAATATTCTTAAATTTTAACATTTATTTGAATATTTCTAAATCTAGAAAAGATATTTGCTTGAAACTTAAAATATTTTTGAAGGGTCACAATTCCGATATGCTGTTCGTTCAAGTTTCATAACTCTGTATTGCATTTAAACAAAGTTATGCCCCTTTTTAAGTCTTCAAATTTACATACAATCAAATATTAAACAATATGTTGTGTCCGCTCTATAAATCCTATACTAATGGAAGAATTTTCTTCAAACTTTACTCAAATTTTCACCTCAACAAGGTTATGTGCAGAATCCATGTCACCTTTGAGCCGGCTAAAGGTCAAGGTCACACTTGAAAGTCAAAAATTGACTTAGAAAATGTTCTTAAATTTTAACATGTACTTGAATAATTCTGAAACTAGCGCATGCATTTGCTTGAAACTTAAAAGATGTATGAGGTGTGGCAAATAAGATATGCAGGTCAAGTTTCATTACTCTGTATTGCATTTTGACAAAGTTATGCCCCTTTTTAAGTCTTCAAATTTACATACAACCAATACTAGACAATATATTGTGTCTACTCTATAAATTCTATACTAATGGAAGGATTTTCTTCAAACTTTACTCAAATGTTCAACTAAACTGGGTGATGTGTAAAACCCATCTTACCCTTGTGCCAGATTATGGTCAAGGCCACACTTATAGGTCAAAAATTGACTTATAAATAAAATGTTTAATACATTGGGAAAATGAAAGGTTATTTGTAACTGTTTCAAACATGATTTTTTGATAAGATATATTTATACTATTACCTGTACAATTAGTCTTTTTTTCACCAGAGATAATTTCTTTTTATGTATTTGTGCCACATAAGTTATTCCCTTAACCACATTTTAAAGTGGTCTTCTGTCAAGGACATTGGTGGGGGTATGAATCGCATTCAGCGATAGTTCTAGGTTTTTATGGCCCCCTTCAAAGAAGAAGAGATATATTGTTTAGCTAATGTCGGTCGGTCAGTCCATCTGTAGACCACATGGTTTCCGCTGATTATCTTGAAAACTATATATCACTAAGTCTTCATATTTCACATACTGATTGGTCATAACTAGTAGATGATCCCTTTTGAATTTGAAGTTGCTAGGTCAAAGGTCAAGGTCACAGAGGCCTTAAATGTCAGAATGGTTTCCAATGATTATCTTGTAAAGTATTCATCACAAAGTCTTCATGTTTCACATACTGATCATTGCTGGTAGATGACCACTTTTGACTTTTGGGGTTACTAGGTCAAAGGTCAAGGTTACAGGGACCTTTAATGTCAGAATGGTTTCTGTTGATTATATTGAAAACTATTCATCACAAAGTCTTCATATTTCACATACTGATAGGTCATAATGTGAAGATAACCCCAAATGATTTTCGGGTCAGGAGGTTTAAGGTCAAGGTCACAGGGGAGCTTTAAATGTCCGAAAAGGTTTCTGCTTTATTATCTTGGAAAATTATCACAAAATCTTCAATGCTTTCACAAACGGATTGGGCCATAACTATAGAATGAAAACCACTTTTGGACTTTTTGGGGTTACTAAAGTCAAGGTTTCAGGGGGCCTTTAAAAGTCAGAAGGTTTTTTGGATTTAAAATTGAAAAAATTTATCACAAAAGGGCTTTAATTTCAAAATATAAAAGGGAAAAGTGAAATGACCCTAAAGAATTTTTGGGTCAGGAGATTTAAAAGGGCAAGGGCAAAAGCTTTTCCCTTAATGTTAAAAAATGGTTTTTGGGTGATTATCTTTAAAAAATATTAATTCCCCAAAAGTTTTCCCTATTTCATCACTAAATTTTTCATAAATAGTAAGATGATCCCTTTTTTTGTTTTTTGGGGCCCCTAGGTCAAAGATCGGTCACAAAGGGGCCCTTTAAAAGTCAGAATGGTTACATTTTTATGATAATTCATATTTTATAACAGCTACCCTCCAACTTGTATAACTTATTTATGATAGCTTTCATTCAGTTTCGGGTCATATATTGATCATTATTTTTTTCCATAACTGAATACTTCCATATATCCATTATTAGCATGTTTCTATAACAAAATTACCAATAGTATGGGTCAAGGGCTAGGAAGGGGGGGGGGGGGCATATGTGTTGTTTGACATTCCATGTTTAATGATATCTTTCATATCTGGAAGGTTGATACCTTAAATGGTCCTCTAATTGTTTTATGGAGTAAGGGATCCCTAGGGTCAAGGTCAAGGTCACTGGTGTAAAAAACAAATTTTAACATTTTTGCTCATACAGCCTTTATTTTTAAGTTGATGTCATTCATGTTTGATCCAAACTGCTAAGGCAGGTCCTCTTCCTTTGGGTTTAGTTAGGGGTCATTTGGGTCAAGGTCACCAGTGCCAAAAATATATTTTTTATACTTATACAGGTGTATTAAACTTATTCTATTGACAGATGTCTCTTATACTTGGTAGGAATATAAAAAAAATTCTTCGGATGGAGTTAGGGGTCAGTTGGGTCAAGGTCACTAGTGCTAAAAATTGATTTTTACACTTTTGCTCATACAGCCATTATTTATTGACAGATGTTTTTCATATTTGGTAGGTAGATATTTATATTGCATCATACTCTTCCATCTGATTGAGGAAGGGGTCAGTGGGTCAAGGTCACCAGTTCTAAAAAAAGAATTTTTACACTTTTGCCCATATAGCCTTTATTTATTGATAGATGTTTTTATACCCCCGCACAACAAAGTTGTAAGGGGGGTATACTGGAATCAGCTTGTCCGTCCGTCCGGCTGTCCGTCATTTTTTTCTTGTCCGCCCAATAACTTAAGATTCCTTTGACCCTTAGTCTTCATATTTGGCATGGAGGTTAGTCATGATTAGTAGATGACCCCTATTGATTTTGAGGTCACTAGGTCAAAGGTCAAGGTCACAGGGGCCTTGACTTCAAAAAGCTTGTCCGCCCAATAACTTAAGATTCCTTTAACCTACAGTCGTCATATTTGGCATGGAGGTTAGTCATGATTAGTAGATGACCCCTATTGATTTTGAGGTCACTAGGTCAAAGGTCAAGGTCACAGGGGCCTTGACTTCAAAAAGCTTGTCCGCCCAATAACTTAAGATTCCTTTGACCTACAGTCGTCATATTTGGCATGGAGGTTAGTCATGATTAGTAGATGACCCCTATTGATTTTGAGGTCACCAGGTCAAAGGTCAAGGTCACAGGGGCCTTGACTTCAAAAAGCTTGTCGGCCAAATAACTTAAGATTTCTTTGACCCACAGTCGTCATATTTGGCATGGAGGTTAGTCATGATCAGTAGATGACCCCTATTGACTTTGAGTTCACCAGGTCAATGGTCAAGGTCACAGGGGCCTTGACTTCAAAAAGCTTGTCCGCCCTATAACTTAAGATTCCTTTGACCTACAGTCGTCATATTTGGCATGGAGGTTAGTCATGATTAGTAGATGACCCCTATTGATTTTGAGGTCACCAGGTCAAAGGTCAAGGTCACAGGGGCCTTGACTTCAAAAAGCTTGTCCGCCCAATAACTTAAGATTCCTTTGACCCATAGTCTTCATATTTGGCATGGAGGTTAGTCATGATTAGTAGATGACCCTATTGATTTTGAGGTCACCAGGTCAAAGGTCAAGGTCACAGAGACTTTGACTTCAAAAAAGTTTGTCTGCCCAATAACTTTAGATTCCTTTGACCACAGTCTTCATATTTGGCATGGATGTTGATCATGATTAGTAGATGACCCCTTTTGATTTTGAGGTCACTGGGTAAAAGGTCAAGGTCATAGGGACTTTGACTTCAAAAAGTTTGTCCACCCATTAACTTAAGATTCCTTTGACCCACAGTCTTCATATTTGGCATGGATGTTGATCATGACTATAAGGTGACCCCTATTGATTTTGAGGTCACTGGGTCAAAGGTCAAGGTCACAGGGACCTTGACAAAAAAAAGCTTTTCTTCTCAATTGTTAAAGAATGTCCTGTCCGCAATGTATTGATTTTGACATTTTCACATTTGAAGCATGTAGAATACATAACTTAGCAATGCACTGGCTTAGTAACCTCAGATTTGGCAGGGAGGTTGTCCCTGAGCTCTTAATGGCCACTGTTGATTCTGACAAAGTGGTATGCAGGGGTATTCACGCCATGATAGTGGCAGTTCTAGTTATTTCCAGATAACCAAAATGCGTTTTATAAGCATAAACATCTGCAATCTCATTGTGGCGAAATAGGAAGTACAATTTCCGTATACATGAGAAACACCACCTTTGGATCATTCTTACATCAATATTAAATCAACAGACATAGCTATAAGTAGCAGTCCTAATTTAACGGTATATTTCTGCATTGTAATGGATGTTTTCGTACAAATTTGATCTTTTTTATATCCGAAGGAAAAAACTGGTTATTAGATTGAGGTATGTCGGCGGGCGGGCGGATGGGCGGGCGGGCGTAACCAATTTCTTCTGTGCGCAACTCCTCCTACATTTCTCAACGGATTTTGACCAAACTTTCACAGAAGCTTTGTCATCAAGTGCCCTGGCGCATATTGTCGGGGTTTTGCGATTAGATAATATTTGACCTAATTATGGCCCTTTGTTTTTTTTCCTTATATAAGATATATAGTGAACAATTTCTTCTGTGCGCAACTCCTCCTACATTTCTCAAGGGATTTTGACCAAACTTTCACAGAAGCTTTGTCATCAAGTGCCCTGACACATATTGCCAGGGTTTTGCGATTAGATAATATTTGACCTAATTATGGCCCTTTGTTTTTTTTCCTTATATAAAATATATAGTGAACAATTTCTTCTGTGCGCAACTCCTCCTACATTTCTCAACGGATTTTGACCAAACTTTCTTAGAAGCTTTGTTATCAAGTGCCTGGCACATATTGTCGGGGTTTTGTGATTGGATAATATTTGACCGAATTATGGCCCTTTGTATATTTTTTCCTTATATAAAATATATAGTGAACAATTTCTTCTGTGCGCAACTCCTCCTACATTTCTCAACGGATTTTGACCAAACTTTCTTAGAAGCTTTGTTATCAAGTGCCTGGCACATATTGTCGGGGTTTTGTGATTGGATAATATTTGACCGAATTATGGCCCTTTGTATATTTTTTCCTTATACAGAATATATAGAGAACAATTTCTTCTGTGCTCAACTCCTCCTACATTTCTCAACGGATTTTGACCAAACTTTCTTAGAAGCTTTGGCATCAAGTGCCTGGCACATATTGTCGGGATTTTGTGATTGGATAATATTTGACCGAATTATGGCCCTTTGTATATTGTTTCCTTATACAGAATATATAGTGAACAATTTCTACAGTGCGCAACTTCTCCTACATTTCTCAATGGATTTTGACCAAACTTTCACAGAAGCTTTGTCATCAAGTGCCCTGGCGCTCACTAAATTCCCATGTTTCTTCCAAGACATCATTCAAGTATTTTTTTAAAATTGTGAACATACTTTTCTTGATATCGCACAAAACACCACACGTAAATATTGTTGACAAAAGAAAATGACAAGAGACGCAAAAATGCAAAAATTAAGCAAAAATAAAGTACTGTTTACCTTTCTAAAACATTTGGGGAAAAAAGGCGAATAGACAACATAAAATTTCTCAATCATTTTTGTTTGAGGAATATTAAAAAAGCCATAATTCCCCCTAAAAGTTCAATTAAAAACAAATGCCCCTTCATGACAAAGCTTCTGTGAAATATTTTGCTGAAAACCTGGTTGCATCGCATTGCGATGTTCCTTGTTTCTGAAAGCCATGCCGAATGCACCTTGATACTAAAATGGTAAAAGTGTGTTTGCACAAGGAAATCTCATATTTGCTGTGTACAGAATAGCAATTATAACACTGTGACATAGGGCATACACAGGCTGTTAGTTAAAATTTGTATGCGAACTTTATTGTATCCATGAGGGTTTTACGTTTAAAATCGTAATTTTCTAACAGTATTTACAACAATTTACAACAATGAGATTTACAACAATTTTTTTAAAAAGGTTAATGAAACTGTAGAATGCTTGGTTTTTAGGCCGATGTCAACATATTTTTACATATTTATTAAATGCAGCTATAATGTAATACTTTTAATTAAGCGGCCTATGTGCCTGACCAATTTAATTTTGTAAATATGTACTAATAAACTTTAACCTGCTTAATGTTTTAAATTAATTTTATAAACAGTTGATTCACTACACTGATTAACAGTTTGCCGATTTACCAAAGTAAATGTGTCACAATTCATTTAAAATACTGCAATCCTATTGTGCATAAAATAATTTCAAACTCTAAGAGTTTATAAAGCAATATGTTATGCTGCAAAAAATTATTGTTTGAATTTTTGAAAATGTTTGTATGAAGTAAATTTGGTGGTAAATTGACTTAAAAGAGAAAAACATCCATAAAATAGTTATGGGATGTGCAGCTTGTATCATATGTAGTAACAACTTTAATGTCAAATTTCTACACTTTGAAAATTTACTAGCGTGGAGTGTGGACACATTAAGAAGTTCAAGTAAAACATCTAATGAATTATATTAGATATGAACCATTATGATATGCATGAATCTTTAGCTTATAGCTGTTACTTTGGACTTGAAATGAATGTCAAATTTTCCTTTTAGGATATAAGCTCTAGAATTAGAATAAAATGTTCTAATGTTAAGAATACCAAAGAGATCCTTAAATGTTAACATAAGTATTGCAACAACAGTATTAATGTTTAAATGTGTTCAGTAGTAAATCCAGCGATATGAAGTTTGATCTCCCACTTCTCCAAACAAACTTAAATATTCTTTCGGATAAGACTTTAAAAAAATGATCTCATTATTTTTTTATTGTCTAACAAAGATAAATATGATTGATTGCATAATTTAAAATAAATGATGTATATATTTTGCTTTGTTAACATTTTAATATGATTTGTGCTTCTGCAATTATGAATTAAGCAATACAATACCATGCATTTGTTAACATTTGACTATGAAATGATTTTGGAATGTGCCTTTCATTTGATATACATGTATTTAAATGATTATATTTTGTATAATGATGAATTTTGTACAAATCAGAAATAAGGTTTCTGTTCTGTTCTGTTTTTTTATGGAATGACTTAATTTTTTAATGAGGGTGCTACAATTTCTATAGTGAGTCGCCTGAATGATTCCCATTGGGGACTATAAATAAATTTGTGTATTTGTGTATTTACATGTACAATAACCATGTACATGTATTTGAAATTTTACAGATAAACATTTATAACCTTTAATGCTACATGTATTTACTATTATGACTTTGTTGTGAATTTTGAAGACATTTATGTTTAGTGTGTTTAAATGTATCAACATTTTATGTTAAGTTCTTTTATGTTGAAAATGCACCATCCTGGTGTATTGTTTTTGTACTCCTGTTCATCAACCAGGAAATGTTAAAAAATAGCATGGAATAGGAAGTACATGTTTTTTGCAAAAGTTATAATGCAAGAAGGTGTTTTTCCTCGACAGCTTGGATTCCAGTGGAAAGACTTGTCGTACATGCTGGCTTGTACTAAATATTTCACAAATCATTTAAGTGCATTGGTCCATAATGGAAGGTCTGTAATTGCTGATAGTATTTATTATTGTAACCTAGTAACAAACCACAAAATGATTATACATGTACATGGATGTTACTTATACATGTAATTGTGAGATATATGAATGATATGAAATATACGTATGAATGAGGCTCATAAAAGAATTGTTTAAGAACAAAATATTATAAATGTTCATACTAATTTACTTAGAACTGCTTCAAGAAATATTTCATTTTTATTATTTTGTTTTATCAATATTTTGAAATATTTTTGGAAAACATGTCCATTGTAGACCAGTCCACTATATTTGCATATTTACATAATTATGACCTTTAATTGCTAAGAAAATGTCTTGGAATTCAAAGCAAAGTTTCTCAATTATTAATTACATTTTGACATACCGGTAGTTATGCCCCTTTTAAATATTTTGTATGCTATTTGTCTCAACTTGTTTTTGTAAATGGGCCCAATCAAAGTTTTATACACAAATTTTGATGTCTTTCAAATTGTCATCCCTATTAGGTAAAACGTATATACTAAGTCTATAATTGTGTTCAAATTGTGTTCAAGGACCAGTTTATGTATGCATGTATAAAAAAATTAAACACTATCAGATTTGCAGTGATATTGCAGCAATTTGAAAATGAATTAATAAAATTGTACATTAAGTATCTTGGTTTTGCTTTATTATATCATGTTAACCTGGAGATATTTTATATAACATTCATTATTAGAGCATCTTTCTACTAAGTAGTGGCATCAGATTTGATGGCATTTGGCAGGTGTTGCTATTCTTTGTAAGTTTGCGAAGGATTTCCAACGCCTTCTTTGACCCTTTTTAGCTCACCAGAACCAAAGGAGGTTCAGGCTGAGCTATTGGTATCAAAGGGGATGCTCTGGCGTCATGCATCAACAATCATCTTCTCTGAAACTGATAGGCAGATTTACCTCAAATTTGGTCTGTAACATCCTTGTGACAGTCACACTTTAATTTACTCATATATGATTTCAATTGGCCTTTTAAGGGGTCAACAGAGCTAAGAATAGAAATAACCTTTAAAGATCCTGTATGTTTGTAGATTGATATTGCTACTGTGTGTATACCACACTTCCAAAAATTATATTGAGTATATGTATATAATTATGCAAATAAAACAATTTTCAAACATCGAAGAATATGAAAAAGGTGTACTGCAAATATTTGTGAACATTATATTTAAAACTACCATGCCACGCGGAAATCTCTAGGACATATTTCTTGGGTAAGGGCTTTTGGCTTTTTATTGTACATAGAATACCATCCAAACATGTACAAAATCGAATTCGCATTGGAACCAGACAAATGGTTTTTAAACGGTTGGCTCTAGAATATGGCGTATACTCTAAAGTTTTTACAACTAGTTAACAGGAAGAAAAGATTCGCGTTCCAAAAAAACGACCATACCATGCGGAAATCTCCTGTACATATTTCTTAGGTTAGGGCTTTGGGCTTTATATTGTGCAAAGAAGATCCTCCAAACTTGTACAAAATCGAATTCGCATTAGAATCAAACAAATAGTGTTTAAACGGTTGGCTCTGGAAAATGGTGAATATCCCGAAAATTTATACAATTTATAAACAGAAAGAACAAATCGTCGGATATTCCTTGGGATACGGCTTTCAGCTTTATATTGTGCAAAGAAGACCCTCTAAACTTATACCAAATCAAATCTGCATTGTAATCAGATCAATGGTATTTAAATGGTTGGCTTGGGAAAATGGTGTATTTTTCTGAAAATTTATCAAATTTATATACACAAAGACCACATCGCCCGTCCAATAGAGAGATTTTAATGGGACCTCTCGCTATTACATTTCTTATTGTATAGCTATGAGAAAGATCATCTAATCTGATAAAAACAAGTTGACAATTACATTTTTTTAAGTATGTAGCGTTCATTTTACAATAACTAATTGTGCATGACATCAATTCATATAAGAAACTTTTCTATAGTGCGTTAACTTCTCACACTAATCGTACTTTTATTTATATACAGTATCACAATGATGTATATCTGAGGTTTTGAAGGATGTTGTCTCTAAGATGTTGCTTTTTTCACACAAATGGTGTTTAAACGGTTGGCTTAGGAAAATGGTGTTTTTTATACAATTTATATAGAGAAAAAAAACAAATCGCTGAAACAAAAAACAACCATGCCACGCGGAAATCTCTAGGACATACTTCTTGGGTAAGGTCTTTGGGCTTTTTATTGTACATAGAATACCCTCCAAACTTGTACAATCGAATCTGCATTGTAATCAGACATATGGTTTTTAAACAGTTGGCTCTAGAATATAGTGTATATTCTAACATTTTTACTATTAATAAACAGAAAGAAAAAAATCGAACATACCATGCGCAAATGTCCTGGACATATTTCTTAGGTTAGGGCTTTTGGCTTCATATCATGCAAAGAAGACCCTCCGAACTTGTACAAAATCGAATCCGCATTGGAATCAAACAAATGATATTTAAACGGTTGGCTCTGGAAAATGGTGGATTTTCCGAAAATGTATACAATTTATTTACAGAAGGAACAAATCGTCGGTCCAAAAAACGACCATGTTATGCGGAAATCTCCTGCGCATATTCCTTGGGATACGGCTTTAAGCTTTATATTGTGCAAAGAAGACCCTCTAAACTTGTACAAAATTGAATCTGCATTGTTATCAGATCAACGCTGTTGGAATGAATGGCGTATTTTTCTGAAAATTTATCAAATTTATATACACAAAGACCACATCACCAGTTCAATTGAAAGTTTTAATATGACCTCTTGCTATTACATTTCTTATTGTAAAGCTGTGAGAAAGATCATCTAATCTGATAGAAACAAGTTGGCAATTACATTTTTCTTAAGTATGTAGCGTCATTTTACAATAACTAATTGCGCATGACCTCAATTCATATAAGAACCTTTTCTATAGTGCGTTTACTTCTCACACTAATCGTACTTTTATTTATATACAGTATCACAATGATGTATATCTGAAGTTTAGAAGGATGTTGTCTTTTTCTGTCATTTTACTGTTAATAGGAGAAAATAAGCAAATCGAATGTCCAAAAACGACCATCCAACGCGGAAATCTCTAGGACATATTTCTTGAGTCAGGGCCTTAGGCGTTACATTGTGCACAGAAGACCCTCCAAACCTGTGCAAAATCGAATCCGCATTGGAATCAAACAAATGGTGTTTAAACGGTTGACTTATTTTTATACAATATATATAGAAAAAGAACAAATAGCTGAAACAAAAAACGACCATGCCACGCGGAAATCTCTAGGACATATTTCATTTGTAAGGGCTTTGGGCTTTTTATTAGCTCACCTGAGCATGCTCAGGGTGAGCTTTTAGGATCGATGATTGTCCGTCGTCCGTTCACATTTAGTTGTTAACACTCTAGCGGTCGCATTTTTGCCTCAATCATCATCAAACTTGGTCAGGATGCTTATCTAGTCGATAGCTCGGGGGTCATCTCGGATGAGAAACTAGGTCACAAGAGCTAAAAATAGAAAAACCTTGTTAACACTCTAGAGGTCACATTTTGCCTCAATCATCATCAAACTTGGTCAGGGTGTTTGTCTAGGTGAAAGCTCGGATGAGTTCGAACATTGGTCATCTCGGATGAAAAAGTAGGTCACCGGAGCTAAAAATAGAAAAACCTTGTTAACACTCTAGCGGTCACATTTTTGCATCAATCATCATCAAACTTGGTCAGGATGCTTATCTAGGTGATAGCTCGGATGAGTTCGAACATGGGTCATCTCGGATGAAAAAGTAGGTCACCGGAGCTAAAAATAGAAAAACCTTGTTAACACTCTAGCAGTCATGTTTTTGCCTGAATCATCATCAAACTTGGTCAGGATGTTTGTCTAGGTGATAGCTCAAATGAGATCGATCATGGGTCATCTCGGATGAAAAAGTAGTTCACCGGAGCTAAAAATAGAAAAACCTTGTTAACACTCTAGCGGTCACATTTTTGCATCAATCATCATCAAACTTGATCAAGATGCTTTTCTAGGTGATAGCTCGGATGAGTTCGAACATGGGTCATCGCGGATGAAAAAGTAGGTCGCCGGAGCTAAAAATAGAAAAACCTTGTTAACACTCAAGCGGTCACATTTTTGCATCAATCATCATCAAACTTGATCAATATGCTTGTCTAAGTGATAGCTCGGATGAGTTTGAACATGGGTCATCTCGGATGAAAAACTAGGTCACAGGAGCTAAAAATAGAAAAACCTTGTTAACACTCTAGTGGTCACAATTTTGACTCAATTGTCATCAAACTTGGTCAGGAAACTTGTCTAGGTCATTGCTGGGAATAAATAGAACATGGGTCATCTCGAATGAAAAACTAGGTCACCGGAGCTAAAAATAGAAAAATCTTGTTAACACTCTAGTTGCTACTGTTTTCATCCAAGTATCCTGGAAATTGGTCTGCAAGTTTGTTTTGATGATTTCTAGGTCAAGTTTGAATATGTGTCACCTGGGTAAAAAACTAGGTCACACTGCTCAAATATGGATAATCCTTGTTAACACTGTAGTGGTCACATTTTTGACTCACCTGTCATGAGACTTGGTCAGAATGCTTGTCTAGGTAATTGTTTGGATGAGTTTGATAAGTCAGGTTAGCGATCTAGGGCCATCATGGCCCTCTTGTTGTACATAGAATACCCTCCAAACTTGAACAAAATCGAATCCGCATTGAAACCAGACAAATGATGTTTAAACGGTTGGCTCTAGAATATGGTGTATATTTTAAAATCTTTACTAATAATAAACAGGAAGAAAAGATTCGCGTTCCAAAAATCGACCATATCATGCGGCAAATCTCCTAGACATATTTCTTAGATAAGGGCTTTAGGCTTTATATCATGCAAAGAAGACCCTCCATCCAAACTTGTACAAAATCGAATCCGCATTGGAATCAAACAAATGGTGTTTAAACGGTTGGCTCTGGAAAATGGTGAATTTTCCGAAAATGTATACAATTTATATACAGAAAGAACAAATCGTCGGTTAATAAACGACCATGCCATGCGGAAAATATCCTGGGCATATTCATTGGGTATAACAGCTTTCATCTTTATATTGTGCAAAGAAAACCCTCTAAGCTTGTACAAAATCGAATATCCATTGTTATCAGATCAATTGTGTTTGAATTGTTGGCTTAGGAAAATGGTGTATTTTTCTGAAAATTTGTAAAATTTATATACACAAAGACCACATCGCCCGTCCAATAGAGATATTTTAATGGGACCTCTCGCTATTACATTTCTTATTGTAAAGCTGTGAGAAAGATCATCTAGTCTGATAAAAACAAGTTGGCAATTACATTTTCAAGTATGCATCGTTCATTTTAAGTAACTAATTGTACATGACGTCAATTCATATAAGAAATTTTTCTATAGTGCGTTAATTTCTCACAGTAATCGTACTTTTATTTATATACAGTATCACAATGATGTATATCTGAGGGTTTGAAGGATGTTGTCTCTTAGATGTTGCTTTTTTCAGACAAATGGTGTTTAAACGGTTGGCTTAGGAAAATGGTGTTTTTTATACAATTTATATAGAGAAAAAAAAACAAATCTTGTCAAATGATTAATTTTGATTGCACGTAAAACTGCGAAATATATTTGTCCATATGTAGATAATTTGATAATTTAGATACATGCAGTTAGTTTGGGACCCTGGCAGATGATTCGTACCAAATATCATTTGACCGGAAAAAAAACCTTAAACTTTCCGTAATTTCATACATTAAGCTCTCTCAATCTAGTTTGTAATATAAATGACCTGTTAAGTAGGATAAATAAATAAACACTGCCTCTACTACTCTACAATGATTTTACACAACTGACTGATTTTACACCTTGCACTGACCAGTCTGATAATGGTAACCACCTGTTTTCCCACCATAAATTCTGCTACAGTCCAGACTCTTCCATTTGATTTTTTCTGGGGGGAAACAACTTTATAAATTTTAAATGAAGTCTGTTTAGAAGGAAATTGCAAAGTTATCTTTAAAAACTTATTATGAATTTGAAATTCTACATTACACTTTTTTTTCTCATATGTCTATATGATTGTGAAAGTAAAATGATGGGTGCTTTGATTTGTGGAATATCCCTGTTTAACATTATGCATGATGAATCAGTCCAGTTCTACAGTTGTAAAATTTGAAATCTGAGGTATTTGTGGAAATTATAGTGCTCATGTATCACAAAGGATCTTATTGATAATTAAGAAATTGTGGAGATATAAGCAATTTTCTAGGCAATATTTTGTATAAAATGTTTGGGTGTAAATTATTAAACTTTTCAAAGAAAAAAATCAAGGCTACAGTCTTGTTAATGAAAATGACAATATTCTGGATTATGGGATATGCTGGTTTCAAATGAAATTTGAATCTTGGACAAGATGAAAACCAGAATCATAAAAAATCAGGTAATATAACCTTTGGATACATATTTACAAAAAACAAGTATTATTTCAGGTCTGCTACATGTGCTAGCAATTATTTTTATCAACTTAATTCTGAAAAAAATAATATTGTACATTCTATTTACCCAGTTGGAAAATATTTTTTTTAATTTAAATTTTGTCACCAATAGCATTTAATTAGATACTACAATATTGACTGTTAACTGCTTTATATTTTTGAATACAGTCTTGAAGAGATGATATTAAATACATTTATACTTAACTTCTAATTAATAGGTCATAATTTATTTTCATATCTTTTATAATGAACTATGAATTTTGTTCTTAAAGGTCACAGTACACCCCCCAGAGACGTTGATCTACATGAAACAAAGCAAAGGACTAAAACAGACATGGTAAAACGAAATTGTAGTTGAACTAATTAGAATAGTTTTGACAGAAATTCATGGTTAAACAAAATAAGTCTACCTTAGTTATTAAAGTTAAGTTGCCAGTTTACCACTAATAGAAACAGCTCAGTAAATATCTTTTATCAGGCAATTCATTAAGTAGGAAAATTAATACATGTATTCATTAATTGTCAAAACATAATTATATAGGTTGAAGTTAATTGGTACGTATTTAAAAAAATGAATTGGTCAGACACTGAATATGTGCATTGATGACATTAGTACAAAATGCAAGCATTAAAAGTTACATGATTATCATTTAGTATTCATTTAATGATAAACTATTGATGTTTTATTTGATTCAGATGAAGCTGCTTTAAACAGGATCTTAAATCACAATGACAGGGACCAGTTAAGAAGAGAAAACACTTGCAAAGGCTTTATTCCAAGTACCTATATATGTAGACATTAATTTGGCAAATACTGGCAATAAATTTTTACAAGAAGAAAAAACTTTATTAGCATTTGTGAATTTTTCTTCAAATGAAAGGATATGCCTGCAGTGTTATTCATGACTTGGATTTTATTGATGCAGTATCAGTAGTGTAAGACTGTAAAAGAATGTAATAAAATATAGTAATCCATTTAAGACAAAGTGAAAATTTGTTATATTTATCCCCATCTTTAGTGATAGTGATTCTAGTTCAGTGATATTTCCGCTCACCTTAGCACAGAGTGCCATTGTAAACTATTGTGATTGTATAATGTCTGCTATTTGTACCTTAATCTTGTAAAAAGATATTTTCTCCTCAACCATTTCTTATTTTTAAAGATTGAGTAGCAACAAATGCACAAAATTTCTGACCAAAGTGTTTATATCCCAATAAAAAAGATATTTGCACCAAACATGCCAAATATGTTTGCATTTATGTGTGGTTTTCATCCCTTAAACAATAAGGGCAACTGTATTTCATTTTTGACCTGTAAAATTTTACACCTGTATTTTTGAGCTGAAAAAATTTTACACCTGTATTTTTAGACCTATAAAATTGTACACCTGTATTTTAAACAGCTGTAAAACAGTACAACTGTATTTTCGACCCGTAGAAAAAAACAGTTAATTTACATATTTCGTTCATATTACAGGTGTAAAACAGGTGTATTTTTGAAAAAACAGGTGTAATTTGCTATATGTTTATCAAAACTGAAGAAAAATACAGCTGTAATTTTTAACAGAAAAACAGGTGTATTTTAGGCAAAATTACAGGAGTAAAATTTCGTACAGGTTTGTCTGTCTGTTGGTCCATTTCATAGTTTCCGGACAATAACATTAGTTAAGACTATGATACTGTAATCAAACTTAGTATTAAGCATCATTATGGGGAATCCTCTGTTGGGGTTGCATTTGGACCCCCTGGGGTCAAGGGTCACTATTACTAAAATAGAATGTTTTTTGGACAATAACTAGTTAGGAATGAGTTATTATACAAAGCAACTAAGAGAAGATCCTGGTTGGGAGTGCAACTGATTTAAATAATTAGTTGATATTTTTTCCATAGTTATAGGTTGAGTTGAAAATTTTCTTCAGCCCACTTATTTTTCAAAAAGTCAAAGTTATGCATACCCTATTTTCAGATTGATTGTATTACACATAATGTGGATAAAAGAGTGATAAAAAAAATCCATTCTCTTGTTGACGATGGCGTTAGAGATACCAGCGAAATGAATCGACATGTAAAGTCTTTTTCTAAAGCCCATTTTCCTTTTGTGCCAGATTGTAGTAATCGTTTTTTTCCGAATAAGAAATGCCTTCAGAATCATATGTACAGTGCTTTGACAATGTCACAGTATGTATTTCAATTTTCCAATGCTATACCTTATTGAACTGTATTACAATATTCACATTTCATTAATAAACATATTTTATATATATACTATATAAAAACTGTTTCATTTATTAGAATATTATTCAAAGAGTCTTGTACATAAATAGAATATAAAACTTGATAGATATGCACTTTTATTTACTTTAACCCTTAATCTGCTAAATTTCTTAAATGGACTTGTCTTGCTCCAAATTATGCTGGGATAAAAATGTTTTGTAAGTCAGCCAATAGCTTGGTCAGACGGCACACATATGCAGACTTGTCAGATTCTATATCCCTGGTTCCAGCAAGCTAAGGGTTAAAACATGTATAAACAAGTTTTCAACTGAAGATCAGGAAAATCTACAACAGAATGTTTATGCCTGGAAGAGAGAAAGGCCGGATGATTATGTCTACTACCAAGGTAATACATAAAATTATTAATTATTTTTAGCTCACCTGAGCAATGCTCAGGGTGAGCTATTGTGATCGCCCTGTGTCCGTCGTCGTGCGTCGTCAACTTTTAACATAAACAACATCTCCTCTGAAACCAATGACTGCACATCAACCAAACTTTACAGAAATGATCCTTGGGTGGTCCCCTTTCAAAGTTGTTCAAACGGTTCCGGTCTGTTGCATATGTAGGTCAGAGGGCCAGAAAAGGATTTCAAAAAAACACAAAATTAAAAAATCTTCTTGTCTGAAAGTACATGGGCCAGAGCTTTGATTTTTGGTATATGGTATCATCTATGGGTCCTCTACCAAAGTTGTTCAAATTTTGTCCCTAGTGTCAAAATTGGCCCCGCCCCGAGGGGTCATAGGTTTTTCCTTATATGTCTATAGGTAAATCTAAAAAAATCTTCTTCTCTGA
Organism: Ruditapes philippinarum; assembly: GCF_026571515.1. NCBI lineage: Eukaryota > Metazoa > Mollusca > Bivalvia > Venerida > Veneridae > Ruditapes > Ruditapes philippinarum. Next base: position 47,264 of record NW_026861260.1, read on the forward strand.
TTTGGCAAAGGCTACAGATTAGATATTTGGCATGAAACATTGTGTAGTAGACCTCTATCAAGATTGTTCAAATAATGGCCCTAGGGTCAAAATTGGCCCCGCCCTGGGGGGTCATTGATTTTCATTACATACATATAGTGAAAACTTGAAAAATCTTCTGGTCTGAAACTAAATGGCCTAGAGCTTTGATTTTTGGTATATGGTATCATCTATGGGTCCTCTACCAAAGTTGTTCAAATTTTGTCCCTAGTGTCAAAATTGGCCCCGCCCCGGGGCTCATAGGTTTTTCCTTATATGTATATAGTAAAATCTAAAAAAATCTTCTTCCCTGATTTGGCAAAGGCTACAGATTAGATATTTGGCATGAAACATTGTGTAGTAGACCTCTATCAAGATTGTTCAAATAATGGCTCTAGGGTCAAAATTGGCCCCGCCCCTGGGGGTCATTGATTTTCATTACATACATATAGTGAAAACTTGAAAAATCTTCTGGTCTGAAAGTAAATGGCCTAGAGCTTTGATATTTGGTCTATGGTATCATCTGAAGGTCCATTACCACAAAGTTGTACACATTTTGTACCTAGTGTCAAAATTGGCCCCGCCCCGGGGGGTCATAGGTTTCTCTAATGTTTATATAGAAAAACATAAAAAAATCTTCTTCTCTGAATTGGCAAAGGCTACAGGTAAGATATTTGGCATGAAACATTGTGTGGAAGACCTCTGCCAAGATTGTTCAAATAATGTCCCTCGGGTCAAAATTGGCCCCGCCCTCGGGGGGGGGGGGGTCATTGATTTTCATTATTTACATATAGTGAAAACTTGAAAGATCACATGGTCTGAAAGTAAATGGCCTAGAGCTTTGATATTTGGTCTATGGTATCATCTATAGGTCCAAAACCAAAGTTGTTCAAAATTTGTTCCTATAATTAAAATCAGCCCCGCCCTGTGGGTCATTGATTTTCCCTATATGTATATAGTAAAAACTTAAAAAATCTTCTTTTAAAGAACCCAAAGAGCTAGAGCTAAGATATTTTGCATGAAACATCTTCTAATGGGTGTCAACCAAGTTTGTTCAAATAAAAGCCCTGGGGTCAAAATTGGCCCCGCCCCAGGGGGTCATTGATTTTCCCTATGTGCATATAGTAAAAACTTAAAAAAAAATCTTTTAAAGAATGCAAAGAGCTAGAGCTAAGATATTTAGCATGAAACATGTTCTAAATGATGTCTACCATGTTAATTCAAATAAGAGCCCTTCGGTCAAAATTGGCCCTGCCCCGGGGGTCATTCATTAGCTCGGCTTTTTTTTAGATATATACATATTATATATATATACATACATACATATATATATATATATATATATATATATATATATATATATATATATATATGTAAAGAAATGAGAGAATATATACACACATACCACCACATCGATATGCCAGTCCAATTACGACACAGCGCCTAGCAGAACAGTCATGAAAGCATAGCCACTGCTCATCCACCATCACAAAAATGATGGTTTCAGAACAGCTTTATATACAGTCACAAACTGCACTACACATTGAAACAAGCTCAACATTCACATATATAGAGTTTGTTCTCTGTTATCATATCTCACAAATCAACGATGACATTTTTATTGTCTTCTTCACTGATTGGGACCAAAGAACTATATATCTATTTCCGAAAGTCAACTGGATCCCATAAGATCAAGTAGATCCGTAGGATACAATGAATTTAGACAGATAAAGTATATATAAAGGGAGATAATTAAATTCAATACAGTTATACTTTCCCCTGCGTGGGATCACTTAAGATACAAGTGTGCAGATAAATTGATAGAAATGAGAGAATATATACACACATACCACCACATCGATATGCCAGTCCAATTACGGCACAGCGCCTAGCAGAACAGTCATGAAAGCATAGCCACTGCTCATCCACCATCACAAAAATGATGGTTTCAGAACAGCTTTATATACAGTCACAAACTGCACTACACATTGAAACAAGCTCAACATTCACATATATAGAGTTTGTTCTCTGTTAACCTATCTCACAAATCAACGATGACATTTTATTGTCTTCTTCACTGATTGGGACCAGAGAACTATATATCTATTTCCGAAAGTCAACTGGATCCCATAAGATCAAGTAGATCCGTAGGATACAATGAATTTAGACAGATAAAGTATATATAAAGGGAGATAATTAAATTCAATACAGTTATACTTTCCCCTGCGTGGGATCACTTAAGATACAAGTGTGCAGATAAATTGATAGAAATGAGAGAATATACACACATACCACCACATTGATATGCCAGTCCAATTACGGCACAGCGCCTAGCAGAACAGTCATGAAAGCATAGCCACTGCTCATCCACCATCACAAAAATGATGGTTTCAGAACAGCTTTATATACAGTCACAAACTGCACTACACATTGAAACAAGCTCAACATTCACATATATAGAGTTTGTTCTCTGTTAACATATCTCACAAATCAACGATGACAAGTGTGCAGATAAATAGATATATAGTTCTCTGGTCCCAATCAGTGAAGAAGACAATAAAATGTCATCGTTGATTTGTGAGATATGTTAACAGAGAACAAACTCTATATATTTACAAGCACTTTTTAACTGTCAAATGATAAATATTTACCAAAGAAGAGTAATGATACAAAATCCCATCAGTATTGAAAACAAATATGACCTTGTGAAAGCTTGATATTAATTACAAAAAAAGTGCTTTCAATAGACTACTCCTTTTCTCTTGTTTACATTCGTTAGGTACGGGAAAAATACGTCATGTATTTATGTGACGTCATGTTGTGATGAAGAGGTGCCCTAAAGGGAATCTTATTTCGACGTTTCATTTGAAACAGCAATGATTTTTTAAATCAAAGTGCTGCAGCACTGAATGCGACGGACATGCAACCGGAGAGAAATTTAGGCTTTTTTAGAAAAAAAAAAACAAAAATAAAACACAAAATATATAACAGAGAAAATTTGTTCCATACAAGTTCGAGATTTGTAGAGCAATATATTTTGTGTCCCAATCTGTAAAAAAATTCAGATTTTCTATTTTCAAGCATTTAAATACAGAATGAAATTTATGCCTAAAAACTCGGGTCAAACTTGTAAATCAGTGTCCTTATCGATTTATTCCAAGAAATGATATGTAAATAGAAAAAAAACTGTCAACGAAATATTTCTAAAATAAAACCATGCAAATAAACTTCAAGCATAATACATTATACATGTGAGAATGTTATTTAGAATTGCTTCGTGTTATAACATAGTGGGCATATAGACAATAAAATATAAGTCATTTGTATTTTTATTTCTCTTGGATATGTCTCATTAAAAATATTTTTGGTTAAAATCATCAGCAATATAGTGTATTTTTTAGATTTTTTATTTACAAGGGCCAGAGCACATCGTTTTTATTTTAATTTAAATGTCACTTAAGCACTACAGTGTTTAGTTGTCCTTTTCATTTTCACACTAAATTCCATTTTCAACTTGTTTGCTTCTTACAATTGTATAGAATTTCTAAAAGTATTGCATGTAAACAAAGTAAGTATCCGCTGGTTTATTACATGTAAAATGTGTACTTCCTAATCGCCTGTCCGAAAATCAGCACAGGTAAACCAGAATCTATTTTTAGAATAGCGAAGGTTAACTCATATCGTGACCTAGAAAAATATGTAAACAAACCACAAGAATCGGAAGTAGAACTGATATCATAACTTCCTTCAATAAAGATTACCATGAAAGACTACATGGTGGTAAAGTGTTGAAAAACTCTCTTGTTACATGAATTTTCAAAAATAGATATTTATACTAACCATTGTACTGTATCTAATTTATTAATAACTGCTGAATATTCAGCTAAACCCGCGGTATGAGTCACGGAAATAGTTCTTCTTTTATTAATGCGCGAGTTATTCTAGAGTCACGAAAAATTTTGATTTGTTAATAATAATGTTTTGTATAATGTAGAAATATTTATTTCCTACTAATAATTTCTTGGAACTCAGAGCTTATACCTTTATTATAGTATAATTTGTTGTCCTACTTTTTCGACAGCGGTAAATCGTTTCGGCAGTAATTTGCATATTGCGCAATAATACTACGGGACTACAACGTTTTTATCAATCATATACGTTCATATTTTAACTTGGATAACTTAATTTGAAATTGAAAAGGCTAAATATGGAAAATTTTAAGATATCCCGACAAAGTATGGGAGTTTTAAAGGATCAAATTCATGTACTATTTCTTGGGCTGTTAATCGGTTGAGGACACTGCGCGATTGTAGCAGACGAATTCCCATGTGTAGATGACTTAGCTCTGAACGCGCCTGAGGGCGCGTCCGTCGCAAAAATCGTCTAAACTCGGCAGAGGAAGGGTAATAAAATTATTATTTTGGTTTTGGAGTGATATATGTGGATATATTACCTGCCAAGATAAAATATCACCCTCGCCTAACGGCTCGGGTGATATAAAATCTTAGCAGGTAATATATCCACATATATCACTCCAAAACCAAAATAACATATAATATACATACATACATACATACATACACATACATACATACATACATACATACATACATACATACATACATACATACATACATACATACATACATACATACATACATACATACATACATACATACATACATACATACATATATATATATATATATACATACATATATATAAGATATATATAAGATATAGCCTATATACAGGTGAGCGACTTTGGGCCATCATGGCCCTCTTGTTAAAACTGAGATCACCTTTTACCCAGTTTAATTGAATGTAGAATGTTTGTCTTAGCAAACTCTAATACAGGCATACACCCATGCCTCAGGTGAGCGACCCAGGGCCTAAGGGCCCTCTTGTTTAATATGTTTATTTAAGGTCTTCGCCGGAAAGCCCATATGAGCGACAGTACACTCAAGTCGAGCCATCTTAAGAGCGTCCCGCCAAGATTTTTTCGTCGATTTTTTTTCCAGCTTTATTGGTGGAGGAAGACCCCGGGTGCCCCTTTGGGCATTATTTCTGGCACGAGCGGGCACCTGGGTAGAACCACCGACCTTCCGTAAGCCAGCTTGATGGCTTCCTCACATGAAAGATTTCGACCCGAGTGAGGATCCAACCTACAGCGGTGAGGGACCTGTGATCTCAAGTCAACGACCTTAACCACTCGGCCATGGAGGCCCCTATATTAAAATTTTTTTTTGAGAAAACCGAAAGAGCTAGAGCTTAAATATTTGGCCCCATAGAATTAATGTAATTTCAAAGTAATAATGTGTTATATGAACATAATAATGTCTTAATGTTGTTAGTTAATATTTCTGGGTATCATATTTCTTTGTAGATTTTATCTAAGCAAACCTTTGTTAGTTTTAAACTTATTTGTTGAGACAAATTGTTTTGGTTTTGATTCTGTGCATAATTCATCATTTGATCTAATAAATATAATTTTTAAAAGTCATGAAACCTTATATTATAAAATGTTTTAAACATTTGTGAACTTACCACCTGGTCCAAGTTTTATATAATTGTGCCGCCACTTTGGGGGGGGGGGATTAATATTTACCCTTGTCCATCCATCCGTTCTCTTTTATGGTGCACGTAGCTCAAAAAGTATTTGACATAGAGTCATGAAACTTTATAGAAATGTTGATCAGCATAAGTAGTTGTGCAGCTGGGTATTTTCCTATGGATATAGTTAGTAATTTTAGAGTTATTGCCCTTGACTAAGTAAAAATTCATAATTTTCAACTTGTGTCGCACGTAACTCAAAAAGCATTTGACCTTGAGTCATGAAATTTTACAGGAATGTTGATCAGCATGTGTAGTTGTGCACCTGGGTATTTTTGTGTGGATATATTTAGTATTTTTAGAGTTAATGCCCTTGACTTGCAATTTGCAATTCTCAACTTGTGTCACACATATCTCAAAAAGTATTTGACCTAGAGTCATTAAACCTTACAGGAATGTTGCTCAGCATGTGTAGTTGTGCACCTAGGGTTTCGCTTGTGGATTTATTCTGTTTTGTTAAGAGTTATTGCCCTTGCCCTAGTAAATATTTGCAATTTTCAATTTGTGTCACATGTAGCTCAAAAAGTATTTGACCTAGAGTCATGAAACTTTACAGGAATGTTGATCAGCATGTGTAGTTGTGCACCTGGGTATTTTCATGTGGATATGTTTAGTATTTTGAGAGTCTTTGCCCTTGACTTCGTAAAAAAATACGATTTTCAACTTGTGTCGCACGTAACTCAAAATGCATTCGATCTTGTGTCATGAAACTTTACTGGAATGTTGCTCAGCATGTGAAGCTATGCATCTGGGGTTTTGCTTGTGTATTTATTTTGTTTTGTCAGATTTATTGTGGCCTTAGGGCGCGGCATTTAGATTTACCCATGCCTGTCTGTCCGTTCTCATTTTTTGTCGCATGTAGTTCAAAAAGTATTTGACCTAGAGTCAAGAAACTTTACAGAAATGTTGATAAGCATGTGTAGTTGTGCACCTGTGTGTTTGTATGTATGTGTGTTATATAGATTATATAGTGAACTTATTTATTCAATATTTGTAAAGTTCTTTCCCTTGATTTTGTAAAAGATTTTTAGTTTTCAACTTGTGGCACATGTAGCCCAAAAAATATTTGACCTAAAGTCATAAGATTGACAAAACAGTGTCCTATGGACACATTTCTAGTTTTAAAAAGTATTCAGGGATCAAAAAAATTCAGACCAGACAAGTGGTTTTGAAATTATTTACTCGTCCTTCATATTATGCAATAGAAAGCTAAAAGTTCTCATGATCATTATTCCCCCCTAAAATGAAGTTTTGTGGGGTATATAGGAGTCACCTCCTGGGCAGTCGGTCGGTCCAGCTGTCTGTTTCATTTTCCTTGTCTGGAACTAATGATTGGAATTCAATACAACATCAAACAATGGCCAAGCACAATCAGAGGAAGTGCAATGCACAAGAACCATAACCCCATTTTGACTAATTACAGAGTTGTTGCCCTTTGATACTTTTCCTTGTTGGCAGCAACGAAGTTGTAAGGGGGGTATACTGGAATCAACTTGTCCGTCCGGACATCTCCCCGTCGGTCTGTTTCCTCGTCCGGCAGTTTTTCCTTGTCAGCTCAATAACTTAAGATTCCTTTGACCCACAGTCTTCATATTTGGTATTTAGATTGGTCATGATTAGTAGATGATCCCCATTGATTTTGAGCTAACCAGGTCAAAAGTCAAGGTCAGAGGGGTCTTGACTAAAAAAAGCTTGTTCAGGGCGAAGTCAGGCGAAAACTTCGCCGTAAAAATTCTCACTTCGCCCTATATGACCGGAAAAGCGAGATTGTAGTCGCCCTAAAATCTCTATGAAATGTCCCCTATATGTCTTGTTTGATTTACAATTTCCCCTATATGTCTTGTTAGCTCACCAGAGCCGAAGGTTCAGGGTGAGCTATTAGTATCAAAGGGGGAATTCAATGCAACTTCATACAATGGTCAAGCGCAATGAGAGGAAGTGCAGTGCTCAAGAACCGTAATTCTATCTGAACTTGTTACAAAGTAATTCAAAAAACTTCATCAATGGTCAACCACAGTGAAAGGAAATGCAACATACAAGAATCACAACTATCTTTAATTGCCCACAACCATAACTCTATTTCAATCATTTTACAAGGTATTCTGTTACTACAGTCAACTATTGTTATCTCAACATCGCTTTTCTCGATATTTCGTTATCTCGATGAAATTTTGAAAGTCCTGATTATCTTCCTTCTTTATCTATATTGGAAATAATTATGTGTTTATCTCGATTTTTTCATTTCGATATTTTTAGCATCTCGAAGTAAAATTTCAGCCCCGACAGTAATTTTCACGCTTTACCTAATTAATGTATTGATTGACTTATGTCCAAAATGAGTGAATTTTCCACTATTTATAAAATATTCGAACACTGTATTAAATACATTGGGACTTGGATGTAAATGAAAAAGTGTTCAGTATAGAAACATGATCGTTGCAAAATTGTTTCACACCATCGAAAAAATATCAAACAGTGGTAGAACTATCTCAAGAACGGTCCGATATCAAACCCGGGAGGATATCTGGAGCGACCATGTTGAAAACATTTTCACTATAGCAGTGTATTACTGAGTAAACCTTACTGTGTTTTTATCACAGACTCCCGTAGTTCCGCTGGTAAACTTCCGCTAATTTAACTTTGTTTAATGTACACTTTGGGATATTGGGCTAAAGAAAACAAGACATTGAGATATCATACTTTTAATTTATTTGACTTAAGGTATGCACATGCCTTTGTAAAAATCAGTTACTAGCCTTGTTCAAACCTTACACGTTTATCTCGACATTTCATTATCTCGATATTTTTGGACGGTCCAGATGATTTCGAGATAACAAAAGTTGACTGTAGTAACATTCTCATTTCTCAAGCAGTCTTGCAGAGGTATTAATCACATTTAGTGATAGCTCTAGTTTTCACTGTATGATGTATCTAAAATATATTTGAATGTGGATGAACATGAAATTTGATAAAAAAGGAATAAATTCTGTGATATGTAAATTTTATTTCTTTAGGACAAGCAAGGAAACAACTACATATGTTGTTAAAAAAAGTAATTTTGAGAAATTTTACAGAACTAAATTTCCACATCAGTACTTTGATGTCATGATGCAATGTCATATAGAAGAACAAATTATGTTACGCAGCAAAAGCAGTAAAATAACTTAATAACTAAACAGCATGAGGAAAAAGGAATATTTTATATGTATATATATAAATCACTTGTGAAAACCACCTTTTATATTTTCACTTGTGTCTATGCATCTGGTGTTAACAAGTTGAAATATATAAAAGATATTTGTTTTACATGTAATATTTAGATATATTTCACTGAGGCACCTGATGCAATATTTTCATGAGTGGCATTACAGACCACACAGTATACAGTGATTTTTATGCCCCCCGTTCAAAGAAGAGGGGGGAAGAGGGGGTATATTGTTTTGCTATTGTCTGTCTGTCCGTCGGTAGACTACAAATGTACATGGTTTCCGCTGATTATCTTGAAAACTATTCATCACAAAGTCTTCATATACAGTCTAACTTGCCCATGCGACCACGTGTATTAAGCGACTTTTGTCTTGAACGACCATTTTAAATTCCCCCCGATCATTTTCTCTCTTTATCTTTAATGCATTAAGCGACTTTTGCTCAACGCAACCAGCGACCGCTAATTAGTCACCTAATTGAGATAAATCTTTTCATTAAACGACCACTTTTACCTGTCAAGTAATTGTGTTTTTAGAGAACACCACCTCGTAATGTCACAGGTGTCAACAATCAAAACACAACAAATAAACGTGTGAAAAACTCTATTTCCCAAAGACCGCCTCCGTGGTCGAGGGGTTAGAGTCGATGACTTCTAATCCAGTTACCTCTCTGGCGTGGGTTCGATCCCCGGGAGATGCTTTGGTGGTTTAGCGCGGAGGAAGGTAGTCTAGTACTGGTGTAACTCTCCAGGAACGATGGTTAAGAAACTACCCGCCTATATGACTGGATTACTGTTGGAAAAAGGCGTAAAATGAAACAAACAAACAAACAAACTATTTCCCAAACCGTTTTACCGTATGCAAATGAAGTTAAGTATACGCGTGACGTGTATTATCCAATAATATCGGATAAACAATGCAAGGCTCCGCCCCTACTGAGATGGTGTATACGCTTCGCTTGTTGACATTAAGACTGCATTGAATTGACCTTGAACTTGATCAGCAATTAAATTAATCGTAACAATTAGATGTAGTTTGTGTTTATTTAAAATGAAAAAAGTGCACAACAGAAAACATCTTCAGTAATAGGGGTTTCGTGTTGGAATCAAGGAAAATCAACGGAGAAGTTAAAAAAAATTGGAAAAATGTCAAACATGTACGTAATGGATCAAAACTGTTTTGTCAATAAATATCAGAAAGTTATTTTTTACATTTGCATCCATTTAGATTATCAGAGGGTACTTATTATTCAACATGTATATAAAAACGAAGTTGAAAAACATTCCCACCGCATAAGAAAGATGTTATTTATAAATTTTGACTTTTATATCATGCTGACTGTCTTAAGAGACCGTTTCATTAAGTGACCGTTTTGGGTGTTTCCCTCGCTTAATACACGTTTGACTGTATAACATAGTGATTGGTCATAACTAGTAGATGACCCCTATTGATTTTGGGGTCACTAGGTCAAAGGTCAAGGTCACAGGGGCCTTAAATGTCAGAATGGTTTCAGCTGATTGTCTTGAAAATTATACATCACAAAATCTTCATATTGCACATAGTGATTGGTCATATCTAGTAGATGACCCCTATTGATTTTGGGGTCACTAGGTCAAATGTCAAGGTCACAGGGGCCTTAATGTCAGAATGGTTTCCGCTGATTATCATGAAAACTATACATCAAAAAATCTATATTTCACATAGTGATTGGTCATATATAATAGATGACCGCTATTGATTTTGGGGTCATTAGGTCAAAGGTCAATGTCACAGTTGCCTTAAATGTCAGAATGGTTTCAGCTCATTATCTTGAAAATTATTTATCACAAAGTCTTCATTATTTTCCTTTTTTCCATAATTGAACACTTCCATGTACCCATTTAGGGCAAGTTTCTATAATAAAATAACCAATAATGTGAGTCAAGGGCTAGGAAGGGGGGCATATGTTTCGTACGATATTTCCTGTTTCCCTGTATTTTACAGTGGAATAAAGGTTGTTTCCCCTAGCCCATAATATATCAGCTAGAAGACAGAAAGCTGTCCCTTTAGATAGCCTCTGCTAGTACCATGCATGTTATATTGAATTAAAATTGAAAATTTTATAAAATGTATGGGTAAATTCCATTCTCAGTGGTTGGACTTTTATTTTCCCCTTTTGTGATTCATCATGCTATATTTTCCCCTTTAGGAAATTAAAAAAAAAATCACTGGTATAAATATAATTGCTGCTGGTGTTAACGAGTGAAAATATATTTCAATCTTACATGCAAAACATACAAATTTCCTATATATTTCATGCTATTTTAGTGATTTTAAGTCATCTTTTCTTGTTTTGCTGCGTAACGTCATGAGTTCTTCATGATGTCAGAACATCACTGTATACTGAATTTATTCCTGTTGATAATTCCATTTAGTTATGAAATATTATTTTCATCCGCATTCAAATATAGTCCGGCTTCAGAGAAAATTATCAATTATAATTTCACTGTGAAAATTATCAAATATAATTTCACTTTCCACAGCAAAAAATGTAAGAAATTTCGTTCTTACATGCAAAAATGAAAATAAACACTTGTGAAAATGTTGAAAATCTGATGGTCACTTGTGAATTAAATTTTCTATCACACACTGAAAAAAATATCCTCTGTTTAAACTTATAATATTACAGTGTAAGACAAAACATCAACTAGTCATCCAGATAGTTCAGTGATTAGAATATCTGTTTCTTTTAGCAGAAGAGCTGGGTTCAAGTCCCAGTCTGGATAGCTGTTGTTTTGTTTTGAAACTGTTATTTCATTTAACCTAAAATATAAATCTGATAAGATTATTTTAATATTTTTTTTAGGATAATAGATTTTGTTATTAATTTATAGTAAACTTGTGTGATGTGTTACATGATGGCTTTAATATTTTTTCAGTATTTTACAATTTACTTGGCTTATTATTTATTGGCTAAGTTTAAAAAGAATGAAACAATAATTTATATCTGTACAGGTAACTAGAGTCGCGTAACTTAGCCCCTGTCATTCTTTATCGTAGATCAGATACTCTGTGCCATCGGCCTCATCCAAACACAGTTGAACATCTTCCCAGCAAAGATCCCGACATTCTTTCCTATCCTCATACCGAAATATTGAGTGCAAATAAGGCTCTTTGGTTGCTTGTACCTAAGGTTTTTGAGTCATACATTTTGTTTAATGTAGAATCATCAAGGATTTCTGCTTCCTTTGGCTTGTTCCCCAAACCAATTTTTTTAGCTGTTGCATTATTTTTTTGTCAACACTGCCCTAGCTTTGGAGAATTTTGTCTAAAAACATCATCATCTTGATCTTTTTGATTATTTTCCATGTCAAATAAATCATCAGATACTAGCCTGAACAATAATATTCTTCTGCAATATTCTGTTTTAAGTGTAGCAGACACCCTTTTTAGCTCACCTGAGCTTGCTCAGGGTGAGCTTTTAGGATCGGTGAATGTCTGTCGTACGTCCACAATTGCTTGTGAACACTCTAGGGGTTGCATTTTTGCCTCAATCATCATCAAACTTGGTCAGGATGCTTATCTAGTTGAAAGCTCGGATGAGTTCGAACATGGGTCATCTCCGATGAAAATCTAGGTCACAGGAGCTATAAATAGAAAAACCTTGTGAACACTCTAGCAGTCACATTTTTGACCCAATCATCATCAAACTTGGTCAGGATGTTTGTCTAGGTGATAGCTCGAATGAGTTCGAACATGGGTCATCTCGGATAAAAAAGTAGGTCACAGGAGCTATAAATAGAAAACCTTGTGAACACACTAGTGGTCACATTTTTGAACCAATCATCATCAAACTTGGTCAGAATGCTTGTCTAGTCAATTGCTTGGATGAGTTCGAACATGGGTCATCTCTAATGAAAAACTATGTCACCGGAGCTAAAAAAACAAAAACCTTGTGAACACTCTAGTGGTCACATTTTTGATGCTTGTTTAGATAATAGCTCGAATGAGTTCGAATATGGGTCATCTGGAATGAAAAACTAGGTCACCGGAGCTATAAATAGAAAAACCTTGTTAACACTCTAGCGATCACATTTTTGCATCAGTCATCATCAAACTTGGTCAAGATGTTTGTCTAGGTGATAGCTCGGATGAGTTTGAACATGGGTCATCTCGGATGAAAAAGTAGGTCACCGGAGCTAAAAAAAAGAAAAACCTTGTAAACACTCTAGCGGTCACATTTTTGCATCAATCATCATCAAACTTGATCAAGATGCTTGTCTAGGTGATAGCTCGGATGAGTTCGAACATTGGTCATCTCGGATGAAAAACTAGGTCACAGGAGCTAAAAATAGAAAAACCTTGTTAACACTCTTGTGGTCACAATTGTGACTCAATTGTCATCAAACTTGGTCAGGAAACTTGTCTAGGTCATTGCTGGAAATAAATCGAACAAGGGACATCTCAGATGAAAAACAAGGTCACAGGAGCTAAAAATAGAAAAATCTTGTTAACACTCTAGTGGCTACTGTTGTGATCCAAATATTCTGTTAATTGGTCTGAAAGTTCGTTTTAATGATTTCTAAGTCAAGATCGAACATGGGTCATCTTGGATGAAAAACTAGGTCACACCGCCCAAATATGGAAAAACCTTGTTAACATTCTAGTGGTCACATTTTCGACTCAATTATCATCAAACTTGGTCAGGATGCTTGTCTAGGTAATTGCTTGGATGAGTTCGAAATCGCATGTGAAACTAGGTCACCGGAGCTAAAAATAGAAAAATCTTGTTAACACTCTAGTTGCTACTGTTTTGATCCAAGTATCCTGGAAATTGGTCTGAAAGTTTGTTTTGATGATTTCTAGGTCAAGTTTGAATATGTGTCACCTGGGTAAAAAACTGTGTTTCTTTGTAATTGGGGTGCAATGAGGGGAAAAAGTAGTCCGGCTACAGTGAAAATTATATTTTTAGCTCATCTTTTGTGCTTTTGTGATCGCTTTTCGTCCAGCGCCGTCCGGCGTCCATCGATCCATAAACTTTTAATTTAAATGACATTTCCTCATAAACCACTAAGCCAATTTCATCCAAACTTCACAGGAATGTTCCTTTGGTGGTCACCTTTAAAAATTGTTCAAAGAATTTAATTCCATACAAAAAACTTTAAATATCTTCTTTAAAAAAAACACCAAAGAGCTAGAGCATGAAACAACTTCTAGTGAGTGTCTACCAAGTTTGTTCAAATAAAAGCCGAGAGGTTTAAACTGGCACCGCCCTAGTCCTATGTACAGATGAGCGACTTCAGGGCCATTATGGCCCTCTTGTTTAAATTTCACTAGTGGTTAATCAGAATATAATCATCTGATATATTATAGTAAAACACTTGAAAGCATGAAATAAGTTGTTTTTGTTCCATGTCGCGCTTTGAGGGTACCTATGTGTTAAAAAATGAGAGGGTACCTGTGATATAAAAATTCAAATGAAGAGAGGTAGCCCGTGCCGCTGCAAAACCGAAAGTATGGTGTTTTTATGAATTTTTCATTTATTTTTGACAATATACTGCCATTTGTCGGAAGATGATATGAATATGAACATATTAAATATGTATGATGCATATATAATCAAGCCACAGGTTCATTTCAGCCCGAACAATACATGTCGAGGTGATGGACGAGACAAGACATGTCGATTTCTTGTAGCTTATTGTGAAGTTGTAGTACATGAAAATCGGGCACATGACAAATCAGCACATAATTAAAACATTCTAGTGTTCCGTGGTATACATCTTTTCTACATGTCATACCTCCTTTCCTTATTACAATGAAATTTTACTGGATTGTTATCAATCGCTAGTTTGTTTTTAGCAGAGAATAACCTGTGTATGTTCAGAGAGGGTACCGTTTGAGCAGATTTCGCAAAGAGGGTACCGATATGGATATGCACCGTGATGTTTGTTTTTAAACTTTTTCCAGACAACGAGCATGCTTAATGAAGAAACGCAATGATTTTAAAGCACTGTTTTATATGTAGATGAACAGGCGGTAAAAAATACCTCCATCATGGAGCTAAATCTATGCCTCCATATATTGGTTGTCGTGAGTTCTTGACATCATCTATTTTGTAAGAATTCTGCCATGTTCTTTGTTAATTGAGTATTGGTGAAAGCGGCATTTAAGACATAAGGCGATTTAGGCAGTACAAGTGAATGCACTTTATTCAAGCACTAAAGCAGCTGACCACCAAACATAGGTTGTAGTCTTTGTTTTACAAAAAACAACAACAACAACAAAAACATACATATACACACACTGACATACATATATCGGTTTTCGTTATTGTTTTTCAGACCCATATTCACCAGAAATTTGAAAATTTGCATGTTTATACATATCGTCATTGCTGTTTCAAGCCAACATAGTTCATGTCTTAAATTGATATCAATTTTAAACGTTTTTTCTCTAGTTTTCATCTTCCTCCGTTTTAAGTCGTACATATGTATACATTATAGGAAAATCAGACATCTAGATGCGGTTTGTCACCAAAGCCTTTGGCAATACAATTATTTGAAGTTTTTTTTACGGATAAACCATTGCTTATATCAACCGGATTTCATTATATTACACGGTATATTTATTTCATTATAAAGAAAGGAAGTTGACCACCATAATTATATTGTTTGTCGTCTAAGGTAGAATACACTAAACCTTGCAGGTACATCAAAATTAAGGCATTCGAAACAATTTAGGCAGTATAAGGGATAACCTAAATTATTGTTTATTAAATATGACAACACGTTCAGCACTTTATTCAGAGACTTTTATTCAAGGCACTGAAGCAAGTGACCTCCTTACATGGTTATCGTCATGTGTGATTTACCCAAGCAAATTTATATTTATTGTATTTGACTGGATACATTTATACCTGCTATTAATGTAGTTGCAAGTCATAAAAAAATCTTCAGTAAATGTAGGTAGATAATAATAATTGTCGTCATTCATAAACCCTATCAGTTCCTTACTTATTATTTTACAATCATGTTTATTAACGCATTCAAACGAGATTCAAGCAGGCTTAAGCAGTGTAAGTTATAACCTCTAAATGCTGTACGTATATATCGCCTTCAGTCGGGCACCGAAGGAGGTGACCTCAAAAAGTGGGTTGTCGTTCAAATATATAATTGTTGTTGTATATGATTGGATCTTTACAAACGTGTCCTTTTAGTAATCTTATTTCAGAAAGCACATATATACAAGAAGATTTTATATACAAAAACACAACCATACATCCATTTGCTTGTTGTCATTGTTTCCATATGACTTTCGATCCCTAGTAATGTAAAAATCTGCTATGTCTTCAATTGGACTTATTTAAATTCATTGAAAGTAAAAACGATACTCACACGCACACACACGCGCGCGCGCACACACACACACGCACGCACGCACGCACGCACACACACACACACACACACATGTCGACATTGCTGATGAAAACCAACATAGTTCAAGTATTATATTGATTTAGACTTGAAATGGTATTTTCCAGTTTTCTTCTTCCGTCTTAAGAAGTACACATTAAGGGAAAATTGAGACATTAAAATGCCGACATAAACACTTGTAACCATGGATTCAATCCACAAGTTTTCATTTATTCTCTCTCTCCCCCCACCCACCCCCATCTAAAGTTTATTAACCGATTCAAACCACATTCAAGCCAATTTATGCAGTGTAAGTTGTAATAAACACTCCTTTTCCAAAGCAAGTACATGTAAATGTAAGTTATGTATTGCACTTCAGTCAGGCATCGAAGCAGTTGACCTCCAAAAGCGGGTTGTCCTTTTACCCAAATTTACATGTTCTTAACGTAATCTTAGCTTATTAAGTACATGTTATACCAGAAGATTGTAAAGTAAATGTATATACACATGTAGATTTTAAAATTTTTAACCCGCAGACCTTACATCCGTATATTGGTTGTTAACATAATTGTCACTGTTTTCAGAACCTCATTTTATGAATTCAAAAGTTCGCTATTCATAAACATGCCCTTGTTTGCATTAATTATTACATATATAATGGATAAACACGTAATAGAATAAATAAAATGAATATACATGATAAGATAAGATAAGTTTTATTTCAAGTCGGCAAGTTTTCATGATCATAAGACTTCTCCACATCCAGACACTGGCAGTCAGAATTGCATGTAACAATGCACTTTTCTAGTGATACATCAGTTTACAGTCTGACCCGGTAGCCTATACACTATAATTATAATCTAAAGAAAATTACTCCGAAAGAGATGAACCTCCATTTATTGGTTGTCATTGATATATACTCTATCAGATCATGGGCGAATTGTTTTTCATGTTTAATATTTTACAGGTAACATGCGTTTTAAAGGAAGTGTTAATGATAACCTACAATTACTTATTATTGGTGATACGTTCGAAAGCATGTACATCTCAAATTTAGATAGCACTTTATACAGGTACTGGGGCAGATGACCTCCATACACGGGTTGTCGTCTTCATTTTACCCAAGACAAACTATTTATTGGTGTAATTGGCTGAATCCTTTAAAAATTGGTTTGCCTTCACCTCAAATGTCGACAATTTATGTAAATTCACTTAATGATAGTCATATCATAATGTGTCGTTCCCGGATGACGCTGGAAGAGCCTACGGTGCTTCCCCGGTGTAACCCCGGTCGTTCCCGGCAGAGCTAAGGATGAAGCCTGCAAAGCTATACTCCCCTGGTTATCCCGGACCACCCCGGTGATATTAAATATTTTTTTATTTCCGATGTCGAATGCCAGATGTTCCAGGATCATTCCGGACGTTGCTGGCAGAGTTATGGATGTATTCCGGCCGTTCCCAGATCACCTGGACGTCTACCGGGGCTTTGCCGGGATGTAAGTGAGACTGTAGCTTAAATTATGTATTGCACTTCAGTCAGGCATCGAAGCAGTTGACCTCCAAAAGCGGGTTGTCCTTTTACCCAAATTTACATGTTCTTAACGTAATCTTAGCTTAGTACATGTTATACCAGAAGATTGTAAAGTAAATGTATATACATGTAGATTTTAAAATTTTAAACCCGCAGACCTTACATCCGTATATTGGTTGTTAACATAATTGTCAATATTTTCATAACCTCATTTATGAATCAAAAGTTCACTATTCCTAAACTTGCATTATTTGTAAAAGAAAAAAAAAGTTCATATAATGGCTGTACACGTAATAGAATAAATGGAGTTGTTACAGTTAATATACAAGTAAAGTACATGATTTTACATTCAGACATTAAACTTGTCTACATCCAGATACTGGCTTAACAATGCACTTTTCTTAGGGATACATCATTCAGTTTACAGTCTAACCCGGTAGGCTATACACTATATATATGATCTTATAAGGGTATAAATAGGTGAACCTCCATATATTGGTTGTCGTCATTGATATATATACTCTATCAGATTATGGGCGAACTGTTTTTCATGTTTAATAATTGCAGGTAACATGCGTTAGGGTGTAATTGATTACCTACAATTACTTATTATTGGTGATACATTCGGAAGCATGTACATCTCAAGTTTTGCACTTTATTTAGGTACTGTGGCAGGTGACCTCCATACACGGGTTGTCGTCTTTATTTTACCCAAGACAAACTATTTATTGGTGTAATTGATTGAACCCTTTAAAAAAAATTGGTTTGCCTTCACCTCAAATGACGACAATTTATGTAAATTCACTTAATAATAGTCATATCATAATGTGTTTTGTAAGAGTGCATAAATATACAAAGCAACTTAAAGTATACAATTTCACAATTTCTAGTGTTATAATATACAGTAGAGACACGCACATATTGTTTCGTGATGCTATAAGTTGCTTTGAAAACATAACTTGACTGATTTATTTTGTTTCAAGATCTAATATTGCGATATAATTATTTTTCTTTATTAAAATAAAAACTGATGGAGAAATAAAAGTACATTTCGCATATTTACGTCCCTTTCCATTCTCTATAGCAGCGTTCACTCAGACGCTCTTTAACGTTCGCGCTAAAAAACGCTTATAATAGTAAACTCCGCCTTACTCCAGGAAAGGGATGTCATATAGCCTCCACCTAAAAACAAGCTTCTAATCAGGCCTCAGACCACAATTAATTTCACTATATGTTCTATATAAACATTAAACCCTGTGGCAATTTTACTAACTATCCAATCAAATCAAAGTCACTTGTGCTTACAGTACAATCCAAGATAAATAATTCTAGCTATAGCAAACTAGGGGTCATTCATCATTTTTCCACAGCATTTCAGTTCAAAATACATCAGTCTGACAGTTTTCAGTAATTAGCCGGAACCATGTGAGTTCTGTCATGTAGAAAAACACTAAAAATACTAACTCGCATAAAATCTGGATCAAAATTGGCATTTACCAACTATTTGAAATGAATTCTGTCAGGAAATGGCCTTTTTTCTATCTTATTCATTCAATTATTCATTTATATCTGGCATTAAACACAGGCACTCTTTTATGCGGATTTACTTCCTTATTGTCAACGAAAGGCAAATAACTGTGGACTGATTCCACTTGCGAAACTCATACGACACCGGGAACCAATCGTAACAACTCGGCAATCTCCGTCAAGTTCGGAGATCGAATTCTTGAAGTCGCCCGAGGTGTTCCGATTGACCGGAACCGGATGTAACGGCTGCAAATATAGAATTTGGAATTTCCAGAAATCTCGTACTGTACTCAGTACTGACCGGACACTTTTGTACATTTTTTCATACAGATTTTATAATTTTAAAGCTAGAGATCTGAAAATGTTACACATAATGTTCAGAAGGGGATTGGGATCCCGTCGCGTTATATTGCGCTAGCGTGTAGATTGGTTCTATCATATCACGGTATGTTTACAGTTATAACTTTTATTTAAAATAAAAAAAAAAAATGGAATTTTACTCAAATAATTTTCTCAATGCACGTAAACAATCCTTTATCAAACATGAAATTAAACATTTGACTGTAGAAATGAGTCTTTAAAAATTCGAAAACCTAGCTAAACGCCGTTTTCCGGTACTTTCTGCACAAAATTCTGTACAAAGCTCTGGGGAATTCACCTAATGGAGTGTAATAACGAACTCGATGTTTTCGGCCTTTTTTAAAATTAAATTGAAATACAACAGTAATTTCCTTATAAGAAAATAATTGAATATCATTGTATGAATAATTCCATACAAAAAAAAAGTAAATTAAATACATTCTTAAAGAATATTGGCCACTTGTAAATCTCTCCTATAAAATTTAAACTGACGTAGTGGAATCTTCCATAATAAATAAGGTTATTTTCTGTGTAAACTGTTTACACAGAAAATAACCTTATTTATTATGGAAGATTCCACTACGTCAGTTTAAATTTTATAGGAGAGATTTACAAGTGGCCAATATTCTAAAAATAGAATTGCTGATAAGCAACCGTTGCTGGTCGTACATTTTCTTTGTACTACCTAGTCATTTTACATAAGAAAGCTATGGTGTTTATGCCTTATAAGAAATAAATATGAGCTCTATTTCAATTAAGTAGAGGTTTTATTGCTAAAGCATCAAGTCCCCGAATAGAAAAATGATTGTATTATCATAAATTTAAGAAAATATCAGTTTAATGGTTTATGAATAAAGAAAAGATTAACAATATGTTGAAAAACTGTTTATTCAGAATTAAAACATTATATCTGAAACAAACTTGCTTAGAAATATTGTCAAGAAACTGTTATCATTTATAAATTAGCAAGAAATACATACACTAAATTCATTGGGTGATTAAAAAGCAATTAAAGTAAAGCATTAACAAGTTTCCAAAGTGACTTGGAAAATATCGGCTATATGTTTAGATATCATATGAAACCATGCAATTCTACTGTAATTTTAAAGGTAAACTGACTACAAAATTATAAAAAAAACAAAACAATCTTTCTCATCTCATATTTCCTACTTATTTTTTTATTGAAAATAGATAAATCTGTAGGCAAAAGAATCTTCAAAAAACTATAAAGACATTGTTTAGATATTTGTAATAAGTTGTGGTCCTAAAGTTAAAATAAGTTAATTACAAAAGAGGTATTCAGCTGAGTAGCAGCGATATTGATAAGTGCCACCGAAAAGGTAAACCTAAACACAATTATAATAGAAAAGTGATCGTTAAGTTCACCAATTCGAAAGCAAGACAGCGGGTATATAACGCTAGGAAAGAGATGTCCCATGGCATTTTTGTCCAAGAAAACTTGACACCGCTGAAAGAAAATCTATCCTTCCAAGCACGGCAATTTGAAAGAGACAAATTAATAACTAAAACCTGGATAGCGGGATGTAGAGTCTATGTTCAGGTTACTGGAGAAACAAAAAGAAATTCGAAACAAGTTATAAACTTTGTGACAGGTATTTATTGACAACGAGTGCGCTAGATATTGACATCAATACATACTTATATATATAGTAACAGTGCTATTTTTAGACACGCCTCTACATACCCGTGTAAACTATGCAAATAGATTCACCTGTAATAGTTTATATTATTAGCAGACGATTTATTATCAAAAGTAATCAATAAGCATAAACACATTCTCTTTCCTTATGTTAATCTTTTATATATAATTATATATTTATATATATATATATATATATATATATATATATATATATATATATATATATATATATATATTATATATAATATATTATATATATAATTT